>NC_133658.1:932332030-932590183 GCF_037893015.1 Macrotis lagotis | reverse complement strand
TGCCTATGTTACAGGTTAGGGCACAGTCCTAAGTCACACATGAGGCCCTCTCTTTTAAAAAAGACTTTGGTGAAAGATGGTTCTGAAAATTGAGAATGCAGACCGCCATCCTAGAAAGTATAGCACCAATTACTGTTGGGTTGTCCTCATCATATAAGAAACATTTGAAGGTTTGGGTGTTAAAGGAATAAGTTAGAGAACCACACATGCCTGGATACATCAAAATCACTTTGGAATGCCGAGAAGATGTAGTTGGTGTCAAAGAGAGGAAGGATGCTTGAAGGTTTCGAATTCCAAATTCAACCTGAATCAATGGAAGATTGAGCTTTGATTCTAATCATTGCATTCTGTTTAGGATTAAAGGACACTATAACCAATAGATTGGGACACATGGCTTGTACAACTTGCTCCTTCATGAAGCTTCTGGAAAGAATGCTGAAGAGAATCATCAAGAGGTTGATGAAGATCAGAAGAAGATTTAAAGATTGTTTCCTTGATAGCATAGAAGAATTTGGAAAGAGTTGCTAAATCTGACAGTTTAGCAAGAGGACAAATAAGCTGCCATTGCATGAGTGGGATATAGAATGTGATAAAGGAGAGATTCAAAAGACAAACATAGCAGAAGCTAGTATTTCTAGCTTTAAAGATAGAATCTCAGTTAATCCTTGTTACACATCTCAGAAATTGAAAAGATTCTTACTCCCTTATTCAGGAAAGTATCGTTATTCTCTTTTCAATATGATAAAATAAAACATTGTCTCTTTTGTGTTTATAGGATACACAAGCAGGTTCCTTCCTACTTTCCACCATTTTAATGTATTTCTTCCCATTAAATGTCATGAGATAGTGGCAAAAAGGCAGGAAGTGGCCCAAAGTCTCTCCAGTCATAACTGAAACAATTTTAATTCAAGCCTCAAAATGAACTCTATAGTGACAGAACCCACAAAACCACAGGGTGAAGCAAGTTTCCAGGACAAGATACCTTGGCAGGACTCCAGTGAAGGTCTGCCTCACTTGGGTAAAGGGGGAGCATGGCCCAATGCAGATGGTATCTGGGTAAGGCTGCATGAAGCCTCTCAGCCCAAAACAAATCATCAAATGAGGCCCAACTGACCTGGCCCAGCAAAGAATGATGTTAAGGGTATGAATAGAATGTTAGAAAAAGCTAGGTATCATAGACCTTTGGAGACCATTGAATGGGGCTGGAAAGGAATATGCCTTCTCAGTAGCCTTCTCAACTGTTCAGGTATTAGGACACACAAAAATATTCACAAATGAATACAGAAAGGCAGAACTATTAATGCATCCTTTTTGGATCATAGCAAACCAAACATTACATTTCATAAAGTGTCATGGCAAGAAAGATTCAAAAATGAGTAGAAACTTGTTCAGATAAAAAAAGAAAGTAAACCCAGAGTATCAGAACCCCCAAAACTGAATTTTTCACCTATGAAGAGTAAGTGAAAGCAATAAATAAAAGCTAATTGCTCAATTATATGCCTATAAATCTCATAATCTAGGTTAAATGGAGTAATATTTGCAAAAAATATATAAATTGACCATATAAACCAGTCAGGAAATTGAATTTTTTTTACTTTTTAGTTTTTTTTTTTACAAGCAAATGGGGTTAAGTGGCTTGCCCAAAGCCACACAGCTAGGTAATTATTAAATGTCTGAGGCCGGATTTGAATTCAGGTACTCCTGACTCTAGGGCCAGTGTTCTATCCACTGTGGCACCTAGCTACCCAAGAAATTGAATTCTTAACCCCTATTTTAGGAAAAAAAATGAACTAAAGAAAAAAATATTAGAGGTCTAGACTTCTTTAATAAACTTCCAGAGTGTTTAAACATGAAATTACTTTGAATATTTCTGACTTAGCATTTCAAAAGGAAAAATGGACAAAGCCAACTGTACTTCAGAAAAAGGAAAATACTCTGGGAAGACTTAAGGGGAACCAGCAGAGCTCCTTCTGTTCCCTCTTCATATTTGCTAAGATAGAAGCTTCTAGGAGTTCTAGGAGTTTCATCAATGAACTCTTAAGAAAAACTATTCAAGCCAGAGGGTTTAACAATGAATTCGACTAAATAATGAAAGACCATTTAACTTTAGGACTATATAAAGTATTTAGGGAAATAGGCAAAGGAAGAGGCCTACCAAATTTTTTCATGACACAAACATGGTGCTGATGTCTAAACAAGGAAGAACCACAACAGAAATAAAATTACAGACTAATTTCCCTAAAGAATATTGATGAATATTGAAGCAGCTTCTCTGGTGGACTTATGATAAAGAAAGCAACTCACCCCAGAGATGGAACCATTGGAATCTGAATAGAGATCGAAGTACATTTTTTTTCTCTCTCTCACTATTCTTGAGGTTTCTCATCTTCTTGGGGTGGGGAGGGGGGTTTATGGTTACTCTTGTAACAAAATTATTGTAATCATAGGAATAATAAACTAAAGTTCACTTGCAAAAAACAAGAAAAAAGAATATTGATACAAAATGTTTAAAAAAATATTAGCAAAAAGATCTTAGCCATAGATCACCAGGATCGCACACTAGGAGCAGGTGACATTTCTATGGGAAGTGGCTCAATATAATTTCTATCCATTATCCTTGACTCCCATTTCTCCAAGGACAAATCCATGTTGTACCTCACCCTGCAAAGGGTCACTCCAGGCCTTCTGCCTCTTTGAAAGTCATATGAAGAGCAAATATCATGGTCTATATAATGTGAAAGCTTCTACCCTGTTTCTCCCATTCTGTGATAACTCTTATCTTCCTTCCCCTTCCAAATTTCTTTTTAGCTTTATATTCACTTTTCAGATGAGTCAAGTAGGCTCAGAAAGAAATGTCTTTTAACAAAAAGTTCTCTGTGGGCCCGTGGCCATGATTGGGAAGACCACAAGTAGAAGCAGAGTGAGAAACTAGGCTCACTCTGGGACACTGCAGGAACCAAATTCTCTACTGGAAAGAACACACTCATATTATGGAGTCATTTGGGTCTGTGTGACCTCAGCTGAAGTTTTCTTGACAAAGATACTAGAGAGGTTTTCCTGTTCTCAAACTGACTTTTCATATGATGAACTGAAGCAAACTTGCCCAAGGCAAAAAACAACAATAAAACAGCAAAGAAGTGTCTGAGACTGGATTTGAACTCATGAAAGCGAGTCTTTTTGATTCCAAATCCAGCTCTCTAAAACAATGAGCTACTTAGTCACCCCAAGCATATAATAAAATCCAAAGTTATTTGTACTGATAAAGTCACCATACTACCACCCCCATATTCATGCATATTATTAGGTATAATATGCTTTCTCTGATTTTACCTTTACTGGTTTGAATATCAGAATCATTTTCTTTCATTAGAGAAGTCTAGTAGTAGTCGTTATTTGTCTATTATTTAAACTAATTTTTCAATATTAAAAATAGAGGATCTTTAAATCTGTGAGACAAGTCACCATGAAATTCATTTTGTCCTGTTGCTTAGTGCTTAGAAATCTCATATATATGATATGGTCAATTACTTTTTCAAAAATACACAATTTAAACATTCTATAGTCTCTTTTGCTAATCTAGGTAATAAATGTTCTCTCATTTCACTTGAAATGTTAAATTTATGATCATACGATTGGACCAAAAAAACTCCTTTTAATCGCTTTATTTTCATCTTCCTTAGAGGCATACTTACCTTTAATTTGGATATTAGTGATCTGGTTTTCTTTGCTGTTTTTGAAAATGAAATTTTCCAATTGTTTATCTTGTTTGGTTATTTATAAATGCAACTCTTAGTTTTATTTATTAACTGAATGGGGTTGTTGCACTCAATTATATTAAATAATATGATATTAATGTCTCTAATTTTAGGGGATCCAATTTAGTGTCTAATATAGGAATATGGATGCAAAATTCTAAATAAAAAAACTAGCTAAGAGATTACAACAGGGGCAGTTTGGTGACACAGTGGATAGAGCATCTGCCCTGGAGTCAGGAGAACCTGAGTTCAAATCCGGCCTCAGACACATCATAATTACCTTGCTCTGTGACCTTCACCAAGTCACTTAAACTCTTTGTCCTTCAAAAACAAAAACAAAAAAAGTCCTAGAAATAATATAGGAAAAAAAAAGAAATAGAAGGAATCAGAACAGAGAGTGCCTTTTTGCACGTGACATGATGGTATACTTGGACAATCCAAAGACTCAACTAAAAAGTTAATTGGAGCAAGAGCTTGAGCCAAATACCAGAACATAAATGAACCCACACGAGCCATCAGCACCCTAGATATCACCAACAAAATGGCTCAGAAAGAGATAGTCAAAGATGACCAATTTAAAACAAATCAAAGAACCTGCACATACACCTGTCAAAATTTTAAATATACTATTTATAAAATCAAATCAGATTTACATAATTGGAGAAATCTTAATTATTCATGAGGAGGCATAGATAACGTAACAAAAATGACAATCAATGACACCTCAATTAAATTCCAAAAAAAGTTACTGAATTAGCAAAGTAACAAAATTCATCTAAAAGAAGAAAAAGTCAAATACAGAAAAGCAATTAATTGAAAGATATGTAAAGAAGGTTTAGCAGTAAAAGATTTTAAATTATATTATAGAGGAGCATGATTAAAACTCTCTGGTACTGGCTAAGAAATAAGAAGATAGACTAATGGAAAGACTAGACATATAATTATTAGCAAGAAGTAAATATAATAACCTTTCTTTTGAGAAGTGCATATAATGAAGATTTGGATAAGAATTCATTATTTGAAAAAAATTGTTGGGAAAAACATAAAGCAGGTTGGGAGAAAAATAGTCTCATGAACTTGGCACATTTTACCATCAGAGATCATACAATGTCAACGATGTACCCAGATAATGAGGAAAGGAAGAAAAATCCCCTGCCCTTGGGCTCTCATGCTGATATGTGTTTGCCCCTTCCTGAGGACACAGCATCTCCACCTACCTGGCCCAGAGCTGCAGACTCCCTCCCCCGCCACTTTCACTGGATGCAAGCCTGAGACAGACACTCACACTCACCTGGTTATACAGTTATAGGTGCTGGATGTCTGAGCTCATCCCCCTCAGAGACATGATTATCATGTCACCCACAGTAGAAGTGACACCATCTCATTAGGGAGACAGTGATGTCCCTTGGGTTTCCGGGAACTTTGGCCCCTTGAGTCTATCAAGGTCAGCAATTAGAATTGAGTAGTAATGAGTTTTCAGCCAGAGGTTACAGCAGCTGGGAGAGACACTCTGGTGTGCTTCATGTACAGAGGCTGTGAATTAGAGTCTGACAGGGCCAAGTGGGAAGCACTGTGGTTTGGGGAACAAGGCTATCTGGGGCTATTCATCTGTTCTGGACAGTGGGCCTCTCCATTTTGGGTTGCACATGAGATGGACAGTCCCCTGGGTCACACATAGGTCCTGCTCATGCCCTCCCCTCTGAAGGCCTCGAAGGCCACATCTTCAGGGATGATTCAGGTTTGAAATGAAGGAAGTAGACCTAGTATATGTGAAGAAGCAGAAAGGACCATCAGGTCAAACCATCAATATTAGTGATGAAGGCTCTCTGTCCACACCACTGTACACCTTCTCTGGTACCTGAGTGAGCACATGGAGTGGTGGGGAGAGCCCTGGGCTTCAAGTCAGGAAAGCCAGGCTGGAGGATCTGCTCTGATCTTGTTTTATTTCTCTTCTCTGAATCTGAGTGTATTCTATGGAACAGGAATAATCTGACTGGCACTATCTCCACCATCCCAAATTACTAAGAGGAAAACCTTTGTTAACCTCAAAGCACGATGTACCTGTGAGCAGCTTTGTGTAGACTCATTTGGTTCTGGGACCTCTCCCCTCTGGGAATTCCTTCCCATGCTGTAGATTGACTCATGGTAGGGTCTCCTAGAAGTTAACTAAAGATGCTCCACCCTACATGCTCCAGGCCTTTATTTCCCCTGACATGTGAGAAGACCAGAAACTATACTCAGGCTCACAAGGGATCACGTCATGTCCCCTCCTTCTCAAATATTTCCACAAGATTGTTTTTTTAGTTTTGTATTTTTCTAGGCCTGCTGTGGTACATGCCAAGGTATCTAGCTGGCATTTCTATGTCAGGAAAGTGTTTTTAAAGCATTTCACAATATGATCTTCAATTCTATCCAGTGTTTTTATTTTTAGGAAACCACACAGCTCTAAGCATTATCATTTAGGGATCAACTCTCCTGATCCCAAAGACAGGATTGGCAGATTCGCAAGACATTTTCATTGTTGACACTGACACTTGATTCTCCTCCCCTCATTCAAACTGAGAACCTCTCCAAACCTTCCCTATATCCATAGGTGAACAATCTTGACTACACCTTTAAGGGGACTGATTTGCCTTTAGTTTTCTTTCTTCTCCATTTTGGAAGAACTACAACCCCACTGTCTTTGGGGCCAGTGAATGTCTTCTTGGGGCAGGATACATTCCTCCTCCAGCTCTGGAATTTGACGATTCTTTTACAAATTAGCTGAATACTCTACTTATGTGTCACATAATAGTCAAGGTTATAAGTTTAAAAAGAAACGTTCCAGGAAATCATCTAAGATTAGTATATATAGATACATATACATATAGATACATATGTATATATATATACACATAATCCAGAATCATGCACCAGATATGCTATAATGCAAAGCACCATCTCAGTAATTTAGAGGATAGGACATAAGTATGTTTCTCAGTAGACTGTGCGTGTCCAGATGACAGAAGGAAATAGGCATAGAATTATGATTATTTTGTCATTTTTATTCCCAAATATCTATTGAATGCTTACCAGACCTTGAAAACTACCAAGGGTTGGGAATTTAAAGAGTACTAGAAAGACGTCCCAGGCCTCAAGGAATACACCTTCTAGCAGAGGAGGAAAGCACATATAAAGGGAAACTTAAAAGTTGAGGTGTAGTGGGTAAGGGCAAGACAGGATTGCAGAATAGAAATTGTTTTGAAAGATTTTATTTATTTTGAGTTTTACAATTTTCCCCCTGATCTTCCTTCCCTCCCCTCACTCCCCCAAAGAGGGCAATTTGTTGTGTCCATGGTATACATTGATCCAAATTGAATGTGATGAGAGAGAAATCATGTCCTTAAGGAAGAAACATAAAGTATAAGAGATAACAAGATCAGACAATAAGATAGCAGTTTTTTTCTAAATTAAAGTTAATAGTCCTTGGTCTTTGTTCAAACTCCACGGTTCTTTACCTGGATACAAATGGTATTCTCCATTGAAGACAACCCCAAATTGTCCCTGATTGTTGCACTGATGGAACAAGCAAGTCCATCAGGGTTGATCATCGCCCCCATGGTGCTGTTAGTGTGTACAGTGTTTTTCTGATTCTGCTCATCTTACTCAGCACCAGTTCCTGCAAATCCTTCCAGGCTTCCCTGAATTCCCATCCCTCCTGGTTTCTAATAGAACAATAGTGTTCCATGACATACATATACCACAGTTCGCTAAGCCATTCCCCATTTGAAGGACATTTACTTGATTTCCAATTCTCTCCCACCACAAACAGGGCTGCTAGGAATATTTTTGTACAAGTGATGTTTTTACCCTTTTTCATCATATCTTCAGGGTATGGACCTAGTAGTGGTATTGCTGGATCAAAGGGTATGCACATTTTTTTTGCCCTTTGGGCATAATTCCGAATTTCTCTCCAGAAAGGTTAGATGAATTCACAGCTCCACCAACAATGTAATAGTGTCCCAGATTTCCCACAACCCTTCCAACAATGATCATTATCCTTTCTGGTCATATTGGCCAGTCTGAGAGGTGTGAGGTGGTACCTCAGAGAAGCTTTAATTTGCATTTCTCTAATAAGTAATGATTTAGAGCAATTTTCCATATGATTATGGATCACTTTGATTTCCTCATCTGTAAATTGCCTTTGCATATCCTTTGACCATTTGTCAATTGGGGAATGGCTTTTTTTTTTAAATTTGACTCAGTTCTCTGTATATTTTAGAAATGAGTCATAAACATTAGTTGTAAAGATTGTTTCCCAATTTACTGTATTTCTTTTGATCTTGGTTACAGTAGTTTTGTCTGTGCAAAAGCTTTTTAATTTAATGTAATCTAAATCATCTAGTTTGTTTTTAGTGATGTTCTCTATCTCTTCCTTAGTCATAAACTGTTCCCCTTTCCATAGATCTGACAGGTAATCTAGTCTTTGATCTTTTAGTTTGCTTATAGTATTGTTTTTTTTATGTCTAAATCCTGTAACCATTTGGATCTTATCTTTGTATAGGGTGTGAGGTGTTGGTCTAATCTAAGTTTCTTCCATACTAACTTCCAATTTTCCCAACAGTTTTTATTGAAGAGAGAGTTTTTATCCCAATAGCTGGACTCTTGGGTTTATCAAACAGCAGATTACTATAATCATTTCCTGATATTGCACCTAGTCTATTCCACTGGTCCACCAAACCACCACTCTATTTCTTAGCCAACACCAGACAATTTTGTTGACTGATGCTGTATAATATAATTTTAGATCAGGTAAGGCTAAGCCACCTTCTTTTGCACCTTTTTTCATTAAATCCCTGGAAATTATTGACTTTTTCTTTTTCCATATGCATTTACTTACAACTTTTTCTAACTCATTAAAGTGATTTTTTTAGAATTTTGATTGGTAGGGCACTAAACCGGTAGTTTAGTTTTGGTAGAATTGTCATTTTCCTTATATTAGCTCTACCTATCCATGAGCAGTTGATGTTTGCCCAGTTATTTAGATCTGATTTAATTTGTGTGAGAAGTGTTTTGTAATTGTTTTCAAAAAGTTTCTGAGTCTGCCTTGGCAGATAGACTCCCAGGTATTTCATTTTGTCTGAGGTTACTTTGAATGGGATTTCTCTTTCTAGCTCTTCCTGCTGTATCTTTCTGGTCACATACAGAAAAGTTGAGGATTTATGAGGGTTTATTTTATATCTTGCAACTTTGCTAAAATTGCTAATTGTTTCCAGTAGTTTTTTGGATGATTTCTTGGAATTCTTTAGGTATACCATCACGTCATCTGCAAAGAGTGAGAATTTTGTCTCTTCCTTCCCAATTCTAATTCCTTCAATTTCTTTTTCTTCTCTTATTGCTGAAGCTAAAATTTCTAATATGATATTGATTAGTGGTGGTGATAATGGGCGTCCTTGTTTCACCCCTGATCTTATTGGGAATGCCTCTAGCCTCTCCTGCAGCATAGAAATTGGAAGAGGAAGAGGGGACACCACAGAGAATTGAAGACTTGATTTGATTGGGGACAGTGGTTAATGTGGAGGTTCTGGGAGGACCAGCCTGAGAAAATAAGGCAGAACTCCTGAGATCAGTGGAGACCCTTGCACCTTCCATCTCTTGTCCAATGTATCTCCTGAAGGAAGGCCTTAAGGGAATTTACTTTATAATTTCTCAAGAGTGGAGAGAAGTTCACAGAAATCATCCATCACCAAAATCATGGCCAGAAACCTGAACACCACTGTTGGCTCACCCTCATTTGAACCATCCACAGTCCACTTCAACTACTGCATTAAGTTGTAATGCTGCTGACTACAAGAATTATTATTTATTATTAATTAAATACTAATTAAATTAATTAATTCAAATAATTAATTATTATTAAGGGCAGGCCCTGAGTCAGTTCACCTGATACTTTAGGTTTGGTATTAGTGAAAATCAGTCTTGTCTGTCACTAAATTAGGAACAGAGGGAAATGTCTTCCCATAGTAGGCAAAGACTATTGGAGAAAGAGAGAAATTGAGGACTCCTTGAGTCGATTCTGCTGAGCATACTCCCTAGTCTGAATTATCTATTTTGAACCATTAGTCAAGCATCAGAGAGAAGGCTTAGAGCTCCTTGTGACCTGTTTGATTCTAGTAACCAGGAAGTAATGCCAGTAGCACAAGCCTTTGGCTCTCTGGAGCAATCAATCAAGTCTTGAGTAAGAGTGCCATCTATTTTAAGGAAAACCTCTGCTAATTTGCATGGGGGCTGGAGTTTTGACATTGATCCCATAATACTGGATCAAAGAAAATGGGCAGTTTCACTGGACTGTCCCTGCTAACTATCTTTCCATAAGTCTCATGCCTTTGGTGACTCATTTTTTCGAAGGAACCATCAACGATAGGTGCCTCTACTTCCTTAACTCTATAATTTGATTTCCAATGTCATCATTTAACTTAAATTTCTCTTTCCAACATTATAATGACTTTGTTATTATAATGTTTTTTTCTCAATCTTCATATTACTTGACATTTTTGCAATATTTGACATGGTAAATGATGCCTCCCCTCTCTGATTCTCCTGTCTTTTTCGGTGTTCTGGGTGACAGACTCCCTTTCTCTTCCTCCACGTCTGACCATTCTTTCTATGTCTCCTTTCCTGAATCCTCATCTAAACCACACCCTCAGTTAAGGGAGTGGGCTGCTAAATGTTTAACAGCGTTTCTGAAAAAATGGTTCCATAGCATACATCTAATTACATTTTTAACATTTTTCTATTACTTTTTCATCTAAATAATCAGGAACAAAATAAATCAAGTAGAGCTAGGTAGGATTTGCTCATTTCTGAAGAATGAGAGGTCATTCAGAAGATTTATAATTGCTTCTTGTGAGCCACTTAGAATTGGCTCCCGAATACCCTGGACCCTTTTCTCCTCTCTCTCTCTCTCTCTCTCTCTGTATATGTATATATATATATATATATATGTATATATATATATACATATATATATATATATATATATATATATATATAATTTTTCTTGGTAATCCCATCCGTTCTTGCATGTTTAATTACCATTTCTAGGCTGCTGATTCATAAATACATTTGTCTAAACCTAACTATTGTCCTGAAGCTCATTCCCCTATCTCAAAATGCTCATTGCCCATCTCAAACAAGATTTTCAGGAGACATCTGAAACTCAACATGTCCAAAATGAAAATCATTATATATTCCACAAAAGGGCTCATGAGAGTATCTCTAGGCTACTAATCCCTCTGGACTTCAAACTCTATGCTACCATTGACTAACCACTCTTTCCCACCTATTATATCAGTTAATTACCAATGCAAGTAAATTTTATTTTCACAGTATGTCCCATAGACATTACATGGATCAGGTCATGAGTTTCTGGTTTTTATTTTTTAAATTTTCTTTATTTAAGGCAGTGGAGTTAAGTGACTTGGTAAAGGTATAGGCAATTATTAAGTCTCTGAGCCTGGGACTCAGGAACTCCTAACTTGAGAATCGGTGCTCTATCCACTGTGTCACTTAGCTGCCCCTCAGGTCATGAGTTTCTGACTGCAAAATTCAGACTTATGACCTAAATAACATCACTTATGGATATGCAGTGGAGGCAATGAATAGATTTAAGTGATTGGATCCAGTAAAGAGATGGAGTTCCTGAAGATCTTCTGAACAGAGGTTTGCGACATTGTACAAGAGGCAGCAACCAAAAACCTCCCAAAGAGCAGTGAGACTTTAAAGTGTGGTGAGACTTTACCAATAATTGACTTTTGTGAGTGAGAGTTGGCTCCAGCACACCCTTACAAAGTTTTCCCCCCGGGTCCTCTTCTCTTCTTCTCTATACTATTATTCTTGGTCATCTCCTCATTTCCTCTATATTTACCATCTCTAAGGAAGGGAAAGGGAAAGAGGAAAAAAAGGAGAAAGGGAAAGCTCTGCCTTGCTGATTACAGAATTCCAGAGAGCCACAAGGTGAGATAAGGTTTTCATAAATGAGCAATGCAAAGAAATAGAAGCAACCATAGCACGAGCAAGACAAGTGATGGTGCCAAGAACCTTAGAGGTCCAAGGAAAAAATCATGCAAAAAATAGGCATGATAAAAGACAAACAAAAGAGATGAGAATGTGTTAGCAAGAATATCCAGAAGAATTCTGTATGTAATATCTTAACATCACCAATAGCCGTGATGGTGTGGTTACTGATCTAGAGGCAGACATCCTGGAGAATAAAGCCGAGGGGGCCTCAGGAAGCATTGCTAGCAATAAGACTAATAGAGAGGATGGAAAGTCAGTTGAGCTATCTGGATTAGAAACCAATCTTAAAGGTAATGCCAATGAAATTTAAAATTACCAAGCACTTGCACTCCCTTCACATGCCCAAACATCAGATTTAAATTTTTCAAACTAGACTTTGGAAATATGTGGACTGAGAACTACCAGAACAGGCTGACTTTAGAAGGGGAAGAAGAACAGGAGATGAAAGTGCCAACATTTGCTGGAGAATCAAGAAAACCAAGGAGTTTCACAGAAATATGTCCTTCTGCTTCACTGATGACACTAAAGTCTTTGACTGTGGAGATTCCAGACATCATTGTCTACTCCTGAAAGGTATGGAAGGTCCAGATCATCTTACTTATCTCCTGAGGAATTCTGGGTAAGAAGCAGCAGCTAGAACTATGCAATTCAGATTAAACATCAACAACCAATTGGCTTAAGAAGGGGTAAAGATTATGTTGAGACTATTTTTTATTTGAACTTTGTTTATTGAACTTATAAGCACAGTGGATAACTTGAGTTGCCAGCAAATGAATCTAAAGCTGGGACAAAGGTCAACAATCTGCTCTATGGAGATGATTTTACTCTGATGGAAGAAAGTGGAACTAAGAAACTTCTTTTTTTTAATTACTTTTCTATATTCCCAATTACATGTAAAGATATTTTTATCATGAATTTTTGGTTAGCTATTGAGTTCCACATTTTTCTCTCTCATTCCCTTTCCGAAGTCAGTAAAAATCCTTCTGCTGATCTTTTCCACTTTACCCTTTCTCTAACTTGTGTGTGAGAGTTGCTTTCTTGTTGTCTCTCCCCTTAGACTGTGAGTTGCTGGTGAGCAATCATTATTTATATTTCTTCATCTCCTCAGTGCACTGAAGTGTTCCAGAAATCATGCTAATTGACTAACAGATCCTTAGTTGAAGTCTAGGAATTCTGTCATTTTCTTGGGAAGGGGGACCGGGGGAGAGGCAGAAGGGTTTTGAACTCCTCTCCCAATGCTTCTACCAGGGCCCTTGGAAAAAAATGGATATTATCTTTATCCTATAACAATTTGACACAGGCTAGTGATCTTAACAAGAAAACTTATGAAGAAAACTTTAAAAAACCTGGAAGGAAGATAATACAGTGCTGCCTGTCCTAATGGGTCCCTAAAGGTTTCCTTTCCCTTCAAGAAAGGAAACTAGGTGGTTATCTTGTTACCCAATGGGGAGAGCTGATTCTTTTCATTTTGGGATAGGTCCAGGGCATGTTCTAGCCTCGTCATGGAATTCCTATTGCTGGCTCTACCCAGATCATTTATGGGCCACAAGCACCCCTGGGTTAGCTGGTCGGTATGAAGACCAACTGGCACCAAATCTTAGTGGTATAGTTTCTCAGAATTGGTCTACTGATGCTGACAACACTGGGTTCTTTTTTGGGATATTTTGTTTTATTTTTCCAGTTACAAGACATATGAGGTTTTCAACAGATATCGCTTTGCAAATTTGAGTTACGCAGTTTTCTACTACCCCCCCATCCCTGCCCCCCCTCCCAGTGGCAAAGAGTTTTACAAATGATGAACATGTACATTTGTGCTAATAATGTTAACATACGAGTCATTTTGGCTAAGGAGAATTAGGGTGAAGGGGAAAAACATAAGCATGAGAAAGAAGGAAAAATATGAGAGAAGGTTTCAAAAAGAGGACATTGTACACATTCAGGTTCTGTGGTGTTTTTTCTTCCTTTGGATGAGAATGACATTGTCCATAACAGGTCTCCTAGGGTATTCCTTCATTTCTAAACTGCTGAGAGGAGCTGCGACCACCACAACTGCAATAATAAGTTAATAAAAAGTCTATACTCCTAGTGTACCCAAGTCCTTCTTAAGGTTCTTCTGTCCCACATACTTAGGGCTCGGGAAACTTGACATCTCCTAAAACCACAGATCCTGATTCATTTTGATTTACTTTACAGGGTCAGGGTCAGCTCAATTAGAGCCTTTCCCAGAAATCTTCACTAAGGAATCTGGCCCAGAAACTACAAATTGACTCACAAATCCTGACAGTTCTTCTAACATTAGAGATGTGGCCTCTGCCAGGGAGCACAGCAGGCCTTGGAGGTTTGAGTGTAGATGTGAATGAACAAAAAGGGGCTGATGGTTGGGAAACACAATGCGATGAATGGAATCACATCAACCACCCAGGTACCAGAGTGAATCATGTACACTTTGTAGAGTGTGAAGCCGCAACTGATACAGTAAGCAATGACAAAGATGCCCACCAGCAGCAGGATGGTTTGGGTGGCCTTGATCTCTGGAAATGTCCTTGGAGAGAGGCAAGTGTTGTGAATATGATGGACTCTTTGATGATGCCTGTACAATAAAAATACCTTGTAACCACTGGTGAAGACCATGCATCCTATAAACAAGATGTCTCTAAAGGAAGGGAGGAGGGCAAGCTCTTTAAGTGCCCTTTCCCTGTAGCAATAAAGGAGATCCATTCCGCCTCCATGGCTACTGTTGACACTCCTTGATTCTGTTATATATATTGGCACATTGATTTCTATGATCATGTTGAATATCCAGCAGAAGAGACATGATGGCCTTATGAACTTCAGAAGTCTGACTTTGAATTTCGCCAAGCTAGAGTGGCTGGGACTGATGGTGATGGCCTGGAAGGCACTCAGGAGGCAGGTGGTGCAGATGGAATGGCCCCGGCCAATTCGTTGAAGGTAAAATACCATTTTACAACCTGCATTTCCCAGGATGTAGCCTTTCTCTAAATGGAAGAGTACTAGTTGGCATCCCTGGGAGAGGAGCACCATGGAATTAGACAACATAAGTTGGACCAAAAGGGGTTCCATTGGTCTTGACCTGTGGCTGCTGAACAAAGTGAAGCCATAACAGCAGAGAAAGAGAGAGTTTCCAAAGACCCCAACTCCAATTTGAGAAAGGAAGATAATCCCCACTACTATGTTATATAGATACATGCTGGTGGAGTGTTAAGTAGGCATAGATGGAGATACCATGTAAGACATAAAAGAACATTCAAAAATTTTTCATGTGAATGAAATGAAGGCCCATAATTCACCTGTGCGGATAGTGATGGAAGAATGATGAATTGTTACCTGGTAGCCAAATGCCTTCAGAATTTCCTGAGTCCATATCACACCCTCATCTACATCCCTGAGCATAAACAGAATCACATCCTCTTCCCCAACCACCCAATCTGATCCACATGCATACTTATATCCCCATATACTATAGAGGGACTTATCCAAAATTCCATTTTCTACACTGAATCCTAGTGAAATAATGTATACCAGGGCTTCCAACAAAACCTAGGATTTTCTGGATGATTAAATAGTTGTAAAGGTAACACTGACTTTTCATTGGTCAAAAGAATTTGGGCACATGTGCTTTTTAGACAATGAGATAGATAATAGTACTAAAATTTTTTGGAATATGAATTCTTATCTGGACTCTGTAGAGCTGTGGGAGAATTTTCCCTTTGATGAAAAGAGCCTTTTTTCTTCTTTCACCTGAGAGCTCTCCTTCTTTTAAAGAGCTCATTCCTTCATGTATATGGTATGACTATTGGAATTCTAGTTGAAGTCCTAAAGGCCCTCAGAGTGGAAACTTAGATATTTAGAAACATGCAAGTTGCAATAGTTAGACATGATTTTCTCGTCCATGGGGATGATTAATAGGAGAATGTTTTTAAATTGCCTAACAAGTAGTGAGAAATAAGAGACAAGAACTCAGGAACTTAACTGTACCATATAGCAAGGACTCAGGGTAAGGATTATTAAGATCTTGTCTCAAGATTTTATTGGTATTAGCATACATATTTCCATGGGAGTTGGATCCAAAACAGTAAAACTTTAAACTGTGTTTGACAGATTCACATTTGCATGGACAGATTTCAATATTATATATTATTTTTAATGGTGCTTTTATTGGGAAGAAGGAGGCAAATCTGTGAGTCTAAGGTAAGGGCTGCCAGTCACCTAGGTCAAGATAACAGTCTTCTTTGAAGGGGAGTCAATAAGATTTAAGAAACAACTCTCTATGCTGACCAAGATCCACATGTAAATAGTTAGATGACACATACCATTTTTCTTTGGTGTCTTGATTACCATCAAAAAATTTTTTTAATTGAGTCACATAATTAGCCCTCAGTGTGAACAGTGACTTTATAATATTTTGAATCAAAGTTAATCAAAGGCATGATGTGAGAGACTTGTCTGACACTCTAGATAATTTTGATACAAATGGAAAAGTCATCTGAGAATCTGAGAAAAGACTGGATGTCTAGGATCTAGAAGTTGGAGCATGCATAGAGCAAAGGAAAGACTGGGCTATGGCAGAGAAAGGAGTGCCAAGGAGTGTCCTTGGTTCTCTGAACATCATGGAAGGGAGAATAGAGTCTGAGGGAAATAGACCCCAAAGTTGATTCTTTCTCCATCTTCCATCCCTATGATTTTCTACCTGCAGAAACTACAACAGAACCTTTAATTTTGTTTCTCAAAGTTTTCTAGTTCACTGAAATTTTCAGAAATGCCAAGAGTCCAGTAGTTAAATAGAATATTATTACAGTTACAAGAGCACAAACCTCTGTTTAAATATAAGGAGCATTGTCTATCTGTGGGCTCCTAGTAATTTTGACTGAATTCAAAAGTTTTCATTTCAAATAAGCTGTCTAGAATGGAAGAGAATTTTTAGTAGATTAGGGGCCATTTTCTTGATTACCTGGCCTTAAAATAAACTAATCAATGTAATGAATGCACCAAATGCGAATCTCAAACTAACCTATATATATATATATGTTATGAATATATGCATACATGTACACACATGTAAATATATATTATACATGCAATTGCTTGAGGGTTTAAAGTTGTGGTAAGGATGACTTTTAAATTGGACTTCCTGCTTTATGGTTCCAGGCATGAGATTTGAAGCATTTATTATTTTGAGGATTTTGGGGTGTCAGAATCTTTATTCTGGTTGTCTAATAAGTCAATTGATGTTTTAATGTTTTATAATACTTCTAATATATTGATAACTTTGATCGTCCTTATTGCTGTTTCTGCTTTGTGTTGAGGGAATCAATTAAAGTATCTGATGGACCCTCACATTTTGGCATTGTGGAGCAATATTATGCAAATATGAGATGGCATTTGAAAACTCATTATTCTATGGAGAATCATATCCACAATAAGCTGCAGATATCTTGAAAAGAAAACATGCTTAATGAAGACAGTCTCATAAGCATCATGAAGATCAGACTAAGAAAATTAGGAAAGGTTTTTCTTGCTTAAAAAGTAAACATGCACAATTCAAATGGCAGAATGGTTCTGGAAATACTCAACAGTGTTCCGTCATGGTGGACAGACTTACCTTAACCAATACTTTGAATGGTGAATAACTGTCTTGAAATACACAGAGAAGAGCCAATTTGCAAAATCAGAGAGCAACCAAATGAATCTCCAAAGAGGACTGAGAAGTGAATTCATCAGAAGGGTTTCAAGAATGACAGGCTCTGACGGTCACAAGTCAGGATTCTATAAAATTCCTAAGAGAATGAAACCCTGAAATTATTTATTTTGAATGAATGCAGTAGTGAGTATTATTCTTTGGACCTATCCAAAAGTTGGCAAGGGCTCTGATTAGGTTTGGGAAAAAATTGGTGAAGGGGAAAACTTCCATCCCAGTTTCTATGTCAGGGACACAACAATTTATTCAGACTAGAAGCAAGAGTGTTACCCTCTAAGGACAAAGGCTCGACAGAATACCCCACTAGCTTTTGTCTATGGAGCTGATCTGGCATAAAAGAATCTATCTACATGGAGTGTCATAGACCCAAAACACATAATGACTTGCTATAAACAGATAATGTAAAATCCTTGTTCATGTGAATAACATATCAAGAAATGTCTCACATGGAAATACTCAATTTCAACTATTATCTTTTCTTGTTACTAAGAATCTAATGAAGAAATGACTTTGCAGGTGCTGCAACAGGGAAGGATTTTGCAGAAACGCCAGAATCCAGGGCAAGACCAGAATGGAAGGTTTTTCTTCTGCTACCACTGTGTTAAAGATGGCTACAAATAGGACAATGCACCTAGGAAGAGAAAGAGAACTTGAATGGTTTAAAAATTATGGTTTATAGGATCAACTGGGATCAAGGAAAGGAAATGAGTGGTTACCCTTGTTCTCCCCAACAATAGCAATGGACTCATCAGTCACTCCTAATAGGTTTCTTCCCTCTCACAAGATTCATAGAAACATGATCTCAGACTATGAACCCAATGGCCTGGGACTCCTTGTTGGTAGTGATGAATGCTCCGCTCTCTTTGAATGGAAAGGAAAAGTTGGCAAGAGTAACAGAGGTCCCAACTTCTTTAGTCAACTTGAAGAGAATTCAAACTTTGAATTGCTTTGGGAATTTCTTAATTACAGTTTCAAGGAGAAAGATGGAAAAGGTCAATTGTATCTCAGTTGGCTAAAGGAAAATTCTTAGAAGTCATTAGAGAAACCAGTAACCTCTATCACTTTGCTCTTTAAGCTTGCTACATTAAATACTTCTAGAAGTCTCCTTTGACTGAGCTCAAGAACTGTCTCTGGCTGAGACTCTCTTGTTATTCAAACTGCATGAGCATAGTGGAATTTGTATTAGGTGCTTTGTTAACCCCCTTCCTCCCAATAGTGAAAAAAGACCCAGTAGTAAGACTGAACTAAGTCATATCCCCTATACTAATAGCATTTGAGAGAACATGGATCTAATTCTTCACTTATATATTGTCTCATTGAGGAGAATAGAGAGGGGACCATTGGTTCCAATTTTTTGCATCTTCTCTTGGGAAGAATTGAAATGTCCCTTGGAGAATGATGGGAGTCAAAGAGGCTAGTTACCCTTGGAGTCAGTCACCCAATCACTTTGCCCATGTTACAGCTTAAGGGACAGGCTTATCTCACACATGAGACCCTCTCTTTTTAAAAGACCTTAGTGAAAGATGATTCTGAAAATTAGGAATGCAGACTGCTGTCCTAGAAATTCTTGCACAAATTACTGTTGGGTTGCAATCATTATATAAGAAACATTTGAAGGTTTCTGTATTAAAGAAATAAATTAGAGAACTACACAGACCTGGATACATCAAAATCACTTTAGAATGCCCAGAACATGTAGTTGGTGTCAAAAAAGAGGAAGGATATTTGAAGGTTTGGAATTCCAAAATTCAACCCGCATCAATGGAAGATTTTGCTTTGATTCTAATCATTGCATTCTGTTTAGGAGTGAAGAACACTATACCCAATGGATTGGGAGACATGGCTTGCACAACTTCATCCTTTATGAATCTTGTGGAAAAAATACCGAAAAGAAGCATCAAGAGGTCAAAGAGACTCAACTTCTCAAGAAGATTCAGAGATCTTTGACTTTTCTTTGATACCAGAGAAGAGAATGGGAAGAGTTGCTAAGTCTGTAGTTTAGCAAGAGGACAAATAAGCTGCCATTGCATGAATGGAATATAGAATGTGTAAAAGGAGAGATTCATCAAACAAAAGTAACAGCAGCTAGTATTTCTAATTTTAAAGATAGGCTCTCTTTTAATCCTCGTTACACATCTCAGACATTGATAAGATTCTTACTCCCTTATTTAGGCAAGTATTGTTATTCTCTATTTCTTATTTTTTGCACAGCCATGGGGTTAAGTGGCTTGTCCAAGGCCACACAGCTAAGTAATTATTAAGTGTCTTGAGGCCAGATTTGAACTCAGGTACTCCTGACTCCAGGGCTGGTGCTCTATCTACTGCCCCACCTAGCCACCCCTGTTATTCTCTATTAACAAAATGATAAAATAGAATATTGCCTCTTTTGAGTTTATAGCAAAACACAAACTGGTCCATTCCTACTTTGCAACATTTTAATGTTCTTCTTCCTATTAAATATCATGAGATAGTGGCAAAAAGGCCGGAAGGTGCCTGAAGTCTTCCCTGTTGCTATTGAAACAATTTTAATTCAAGTCTCACAATGAACTCTATAGTTACAGAACCCACAAAAGGACATGGTGAAGCAAATTTCTAGGACAAGATAACTTGACGGGACTCCAGTGGAGGTCTGCCTCACTTGGGTAAAGGGGGAGCATGGCCCAGTGCAGGTGGTGTCCAGGTAAGGCTGCAGGAGGCCTCTCATATGAACAAATCAGCAACTTAGCTCCAGAAGACCTATCTCATCAAAGAATGAAGTTAAGGGAGTGAATGGAATGTTAGAAAAGCTAGATATGATAGACCTCTTGAGACCATTGAATGGGGTTGGAAAGGAGTATGCCTTGTCAGCAGCCTATGGCACCTACACAACAAATGTCCAGATATTAGGACACAAAACACTCACAATCAACTCCAGAAAGGCAGAAATAGTAAATGCATTCTTTTTGGATCATGACAAAACAAAAATTATACTTCATAAAATGCCATGGAAAGAAAAAATGAAAAATATGTAGAAGCTTGTTCATTTAATGCCAAAGAATGAGTCCTTGAAAGAGTAAATCATAGAAATCATGAATCTTTTCATCAAAGAGAATGATAGTTATCAGACAGACAACACACCAATATTTATGGGATGCAGCCAAAACAGTGCTCATGGAGAAAATGTGAATCTCTAAATGCTTCATCCATAAAAGAGAGAAAGAGTAGATCAAGGAATTGAGCACACCAATGAAACACCTGGAAAAAAAGAACAAATTAAAAATCTCTAATAAATACCAAATTGGAAATCCTGAAAATCAAATGAGGGATTAATAAAACTGAAAACAAGAAAATCATTAATCTAACAAATAAAACTAAGAACTGCTTCATGGTACATCTGATAAACAAAAAAGAAAGAAAACCCAATTCAGAGTATCAGAATCCAAAAAACCTGAAATTGTCACTAATGAAGAACAAATGAAAGCAATAAATAGGAGCTGATAAACCCAACTGTACCTATAAATCTTTTAATCTATGTTAATATTGGATTAATATTGAATTAATATTTGAAAAATATCTAAATTGCCCCAACTAACCATTGAGAAAATTGAATTCTTAAATAACTCCATTTTAGGAAAATAATGGAAACTAAAGAAAGATAATAAGAGGTCCAAATTTCTTTAGTAAAATTCCAGAGTATTGAAACATTGAATTATTTTGGATATTTCTGACTTAGAGTTTCAGAGGGAAAAATGGAAGAAATCAACCATACTTTGGACATAGGAAAAAACTCTGGGAAGACTTAAGGGGAACAAGCACTCCTCCCTCATTTCCTTCTTCATATTTTGCTATGATAGAGGCTTCTAGGAGTTCTGAGCATTTCATCAATGAACTCTTAAGGAAAAAATCCCCAAGGCTAGATGGATTAAAAATGACTTCGACTAAACATTGAAAGAACATTTAACTTTAGGACTATATAACCTATTTGGGGAAATAGGCAAAGAAAGAGGCCTACCAGTTTTTTTCATGACACCAACATGGTGCTGATGTCTAAACAAGGAAGAGCCACAATGGAAATACAATTACAGACCAATTTCCCAAAAGAACATTGATGCAAAATTTTTAATAAAACTTTAGCAAAAAGATGATAGCAATATATCAATATATTTTTATTGATAAGTCACAAAACCACCACCACCAACCCCATATTCTTGAATGGAATTAAGTATAATTTTCTGTCTCTGATTTTATTTAATATGAAATTTTATTTGATTTACAATTACATACAATAGTAGTTTCTACCTATAATTTTATAATGTTTTGAATTTTGCAATTTCCCCTCCACTTTCCTTACCTTCCCCAATTCCCCAAACTGAAGTCAGTCTGATAATCTTTACATTGTTTCCATGCAATAGGTTGATCCAAAGTGAATGTGTTGAGAGAAAAATCATATCCTTGAGGAAAAAATAAAAGATAGAAGATAGCAAAATTACCTAGTACTTAAAACACCT
Source organism: Macrotis lagotis (assembly GCF_037893015.1). Lineage (NCBI taxonomy): Eukaryota > Metazoa > Chordata > Mammalia > Peramelemorphia > Peramelidae > Macrotis > Macrotis lagotis. Next base: position 932,568,167 of record NC_133658.1, on the reverse strand, counting down.
CATGTCTTTAATTGAACATAATAGTCACTAGTCTTTGTTTAAACTCCACAATTCTTTCTTTAGATATAGATGGTATTCTCCATCACAGATAACCTAAAATTGACCCTGAATATTGTACGGATGAAAGGAGCAAGACCATTAAGGGTGATCATCACCCCCATGTTGCTGTTAGGGTAGACAATGTTTGTCTCTTTCATTTTACTTTTCTGGATTTGACTATCAGAATCATTTTTTTTCATTAGAGGAGTTTGGTAGGATTCATTATTTGGCTAGTATTGCAACTAATTTTTTCAATATTAGAAATAGTGGATCTTTAATATTTGATTCAATTCATAAGGAAATTCATTTTGTTCCATAGTTTATTTGGTAGAAATCTCATCTATGATTTGTTCAATTACTTTTCTAAAATAGGACAATTTAAACATTCTGTTGCTTCTTCTGCTAATCTAGGCAATTTATGTTTTTATAAATACTCTTTCATTTCACTTAAATTTCTAAATTTATGTTCATATTATTGAGTAAAAACCCTCCTTATAATTGCCTTAACTTAATCTTCATTAGTGTAATATTCACTTTTATTTAGGATATTACTGATTTGGTTTTCTTCTCTGATTTCAAAAAATCAACTTTTCCAATTGTTTATCTATTTTGGCCATTTTTAAATGCACCCCCTACTTTTGTTTATTAAGTTAATGGGGTTGTTACAATCAATTAAATTTATTAATATATTAATATCTCCTTTAATTTTTGTATCCAATTGAGTTTTAATATGGTAATGTGGATGCAAAATTCTTAATCTAATACTAGCTAAGAGATTACAACAGGGGCAGTTTGGTGGCACACTGGATAGAGCATCTACCCCAGAGTGAGGAGGACCTGAGTCCAATTCCTGCCTCAGACACATAATAATTACCTAGTTCTGAGCTATGTGACCTTGGGAAAGTCATTTAATCCCATTGCCTTGCAAAAAAGAAAAACGAAAATGTGCTTACACCAATATATTGCAAAGACTATATTATGATCAAATGAAATTCATACTTGGAATACAGGTATGGTTTATCATAAGAAAACTACTAACATATTTGCTTATAGAAATGATAAAAGTAAAATATAATCATATATTTATGTCAATCGATGCAGACAAAGATTTTGATAATACCGTGCTTACTGCAATACCTATTTCTGTTCAAAACACTTCAATGTATTGGGATCAACTGATTTTCCCTTAAATGGACAAAAAGCACTGATTTAAAGCCAGTAGCGTGAATTATCTGTGATGGTTCTAAAGTAGAAGCCTTTCCAAGAAGATCAAGTGTGGGAAAAGGAGGGCAACTGTTAGCAATGTTATCTAACAATGAACTGAAAATCCTAGAAGCAAGGGCAGCTGGGTGACTCGGGGGATAGAGCACTGGGCCTGGTGTCAGGGCAATCTGAGTTCAAATCCAGCCTCAGACACTTACCTACCTCTGTGACCTTGACTAAGTCAATTGAATTCTCTGTCTTGCAAAAACAAAAAAGAAATCATAGAAATAATATGAACAAAAAATAGAAGGAATCAGAATAGGGAAGGAGGTGTAAAAACTAGATCTTTTGCATATGATATGAGAGTATACTTGGAAAATCCCAAAGACTTCACTAAAAAGTTAATTGCAACAATAGTTTTAGCAGAGTACCAAAACATAAAGGACGCACATCTGAATGATCGGCATCCCTATATATCACAAACAAAATTGCTCAGAAAGAGAGATTGCAAAAGATGACCAATTTGAAATGAATTAAAATGCCTGGGAGTCCACCTGCCAAAAGAAACCCAGTAACCATAGAAGCAAGATTTTAAAAATGCTATTTATAAAATAAAATCAGATTTAAATAATTGGATAAATCTTAATTATTCAAGAGTAGGCATGGATAATATAACAAAAATGACAAACAATGACATCCCAATTAAATTACAAAGTAATTACTGAAATAGCAACATAACAAAATTCATCTGAAAGAACAAATACAACAAAGTAATTGAAAAATTTGTAAAGGAAGAAGGTTTAGCATAAAAGATTTTAAATTATAAGGTGGTATTATCAAAACTCTCTGTTACTGGCTAAGAAATAGGAAGATAGACCAACGGAGATAATAGACATACCAATGATAGCAGCAAATAATTATAATGACCTTGCATTTGTAAAATATAAATAATGAAGTTTTGGGGGTAAGAATTTATTCGTTGTTAAAAATTGTTGGGGAAAAATGTAAAGCAGGGTAGGAGAGAAAGGCCATAGACTTATAAACTTGTAACTTGTCACCACCAGAGATCACTCAATGTACTCTGAGCCATGTACAAAGAGGCAGAGAAAATGAAAGAAACCCCTCCTCCCCCTGCCCTTGGGCTCCCTTGATGAGATGTGTCTGGCCCTTCCTGAGGACACAGCATCCCCACCTGCCTGGCCCAGAAGTTATAGCCTCCCCCACCCCTTCCCTGGATGCAAGCCTAAGACAGACACCTACACTCACCTGGACGCCCAGCCCAGAGCAGACAGGGACAGTCTGTGCTGCAGTTATAGGTGCTGGATGTCTGAGCTCATCCCCCTCAGAGATGTGATTATCATGTCACACAGACTGAGTGTCAAAAAGAGATAATAAAAATTCCCAATAGTTAAGGACTTAAAAATCTGAGAGTATAGTTGCCAGAAGTGTCACCGTCTGATTAGGGAGTCAGTGATGTCACTTGGGTTTCTGGGGAACGTTGGCCCCTTGAGTCTATCAGGGTCAGCAATTAGGACTGAGTGATAAGTGTTCAGTCAGAGACTACAGCAGCTGGGAGAGACACTCTGATGAGCTCCATGGAGAGAGCTTGTGAGTTAGAGCCTGGCAGGGCCAAGTAGGGGGCACTGAGGATTAGAGAACCAGGCTGTCTGAGGCTATTCTGTTATATCTGTTTTATCTGTTATATCTGCTATATCTGTTCTGGACAGTGGGCCTATCCAACTTGAGCTGCACATGAGATGGTCAGACCTGGGTCATACCTGGGTCCTGCTCACACCCTCCCCTGTGAAGGCCTTGAAGGCCACACTTTCAGGGATGATTCAGGTTTGAATGAAGGAAGTAGACCTAGTATATGTGAAGAGGCAGAAAGGACCATCAGGTCAAACCATCAATATTAGTGATGAAGGCTCTCTGTCCACACCATTGTCCACACTCTCTGGTACCCGAGTGAGCACATGGTGTGGTGGGGAGAGCCCTGGGCTTCAGGTCAGGAAAGCCAGGCTGGAGGATCTGCTCTGATCTTGTTTTATTTCTCTGCTCTGAATCTGAGTGTATTCCTCTATGGAACAGGAATAATCTGACTGGCACTATCTCCATCATCCCAAATTACTAAGAGGAAAACCTTTGTTAACCTCAAAGCACGATGTCCCTGTGAGCAACACTGTGTAGACTCATTTGGTTCTGGGACCTCTCCCCTCTGGGAATTCCTTCCCATCCTATAGATTGACTCATGGTAGGGTCTCCTAGAAGTTAGCCAAAGATGCTCCACCCTACATGCTCCAGGCCTTTGTTTCCTCTGACAACATGAGAAGACCAGAAACTCAGTCTCACAAATGATCAAGTCCTGTCCCCTCCTTCTCAGGCATTTCCATTAAGACTTTTTTACTTATTTTTCTAGGCCTGTTTTGGTACATGCCAAAGTATATACTGGCATTTCTATGTCAGGAAAGGGTTTCTAAAGCATTTTACATGTATGATCTTGTGGGAGGGAGGCCCCATGTGACTCTCTTTTGATTCTAGCCAGGGCTTTTATTTTTAGGAAACCACAGAGTTCCAAGTTTTATCATTTATGGATCACCTCTTCTGATCCCAAAGACAGGATTGGCAGTTTCATGGCTGATGTGATTCTCCTCCTTTCATTCTAACTGAGAACCTCTCCAAGCCTTCCCTATGTCCATAGGTGAACAATCTTGACCACACCTTATGGGGACTAATGTGCCTTTTAGTTTTCCTTTTTCCCCAGTTTGGAAGAACTACAACCCCCACTGTCTTTGGGGCCAGTGAATGTCTTCTCAGGGCAGCTTGCTTTCCTCCTCCAGCTCTGGAATTTGACAATCCCTTAGAAAACCAGTTGGAAACTCTTCTTATGTGTCATATAACTGTAAAGGTTATAAGTTTAAAAAGGAACATTGCAGGAAATCACCTCAGATTAATATATAGATCTATATTTCTGTAAAAGATCCAGAGACAACCCATGCACCTGACATGCTCAAATGGAGAGCCACATCTGGCCTCCTTGCAGTGCCCACCCATCTCCCTGACCTGCAGGACAGGACATAGACTTCTTTCGCAATGCCCTGTGCATGTCCAGGTGACAAAAGGATATAGCCATAGAATTCTTATTTTGTCATTGTTATACCAAATTTCCATTGGATACTCACTGCCATGAACACTACTAAAATCTGGGAATTCAAAAAGAACCAGAAATTACACCTGGTCCTTAAGGAATAAATCCTCTAATGGGGGAGGAAACCACATGCTGTAGGAAATTCCAAAGTCTAGGTGGAGTGCTATTTTTCCATGGAGAAATGGCTCAGATATATTTCTTATGCCTGTTTCTAGGGATTTGTTCAGAAAGAAAGTTCTGAACTAGAAACCCAAGGTTAAAAGTTTCGGTGGTAGCTACATTGACCCCTGGTCAGGGAAGTCCCAGCTTCCTGATCCACTATGCACTCCCAAGTGATAATATGACTGATATAAGGATCAGTCTGACTATTGGTCTTGTCATGGACACTGTCAGACACAAACATTTTATTTGTGTTTTTATGCATTTTATTTTCCCCATTTTCAATTAAAAACACATTTTTTAGATTTTTTTTTTGCAAGGCAAACAGGGTTAAGTGACTTGCCCAAGGTCACTCAGCTAAGTAATTATTAATTGTCTGTGGCTGGATTTGTACTCAGGTACTCCTGACTCCAGGACTGGTGCTCTATCCACTGTGCCACCGAACCACCCCTGAAAAGAATTTTTTATGCTCATTTTTAAAACTTTAAAATTTAAAAATTCTCTCCCTTCCTCCTAGTTCATTCCCCAATTAAGAAAGTAGGTGATTTCATATTGGTTATAAATGTATATTCATGCAAAACTTTCCATAACAGGCATATTCTGAAAGGAAACAACAAAATACCTCAAGAAAAACAAAATTAGAAAATTATATTTCAATCTGTATTCAGAAACCATCAACTCGTTCACATTCTTCATCATAAGTCTTTCAGAATTGTCTTGGGTCACTGGATTGCTGAGCAAATCACTCACAGTTGATCATCCCCCAATATTGCCGTTATTTTGCACACAGCCCGTTCCATCTTGCCTCAGTTCATCCCACATAAGCTCCCTCCCGCCTCCCTCACCTCCACATGTGGAACCAATGCCAGCTAGGGCAGTCCCAGAATAATGCTGATTTTCCCAAGAAGATGTTCCCTTTTAAGGGATCTTTTGGTCCTGCTGTAACCCCAGGGCTCCTTAGCTCTCCCTCTCATACTAAAAGTTTCCCACACACTGTATTTAGAAAAAGCTTCACTAGGGTTTGCCTTCTCCATCTGAGATCAAACCGCAGTTATGGTGGTGGTCCTTGAAGTAAGAGTCCATGGATGAAATAGAATTGTGGTCTGAGGGACTGCCCCTTTCATGGGGAGCTCTCTTTGTAGGCATGAGAATCTTTTAGTGCATAAATGGGAAGTTATGACATCAACTTATTGTCTAGAGTGACTTTCAGTATAATTTCCTTTCTCTGTTTGTCTCTTTTTAAATTTAAATTTATTTTAAATTATTTTTTTTTAAATTTTAAGTTCCAAATTCTCTCCATTCTTCATTTGACCCTACCCTCCAATGAGAATGCAAGCAATTTTATATTACGGATGTGCAATTATGAGTGGCCTATTTTCATATTACTTAGGTTGTGAAAGAAAACATGGACCCCAAAAATTGAAAAACAAAATAAAAATCCTATACTTAAAAGCTCATTTATTTTTCATCAGTTCTTTCTCTGGAACTAGATCACATAAGTCTTTCAGAATTAACTTGTTTGGAATAGTGAAATAATTCACAGAACTTCATCCTACAATTTGAAATATTATTTTTAACTATTTTTCTTGAGGTTTTTTGTTGTTTTCTTTCAGAATATGCCTATTATGGAAATTTTTGCATGAATACACATTGATAACCTATATCAAATGGTTGACTTTCTTAATGGAGGGGTGGACTAAGAGGAAGGGAGAGAATTTTTTAATTTTAAAATTTCTTTTCTTTGTAACTGGAGAAAATAAAATGACAAAAATACAAAAATAAAGTGTTTCTATCCGACTGTGTTCATTATAAGACCAATAGTTAGACTTCTAAAACCTGATATCTGTCATATTATCACTTGGGGTGCATAGTGGATCAGGGAGCTGGGACTTCCCTCACTGGAGGCCAGAGCACCTACCACTGAAATGTTTGACCTTGGGTCTCTGGCTCAGAACTTCCTTTCTGAATAAATCCCCAGAAACAAATATAAGAAATGTGTCTGAAGCATTTCTCCATGAAAAATAGTACTCCACCTAGTCTTTGGAGTTTCCCATTGCATGTGATTTCCTCCCCCAGTAGAGGGCTTATTCCTTGAGGACTAGGATTAATTTCTGTTTCTTTTTGAATTCCCAGCATTTGGCAGTGTTCAGGGCAGTGAGAATCCAATGGATATTTGGTAATGATAATGATAAAATCAGAATTCTATGCCTGTTTCCTTTTGTCATCTGGACAAGCACAGGTCACTGTGTCACTATGTCCTGTCCCGCAGGTCAGGGAGATGGGTGGGCACTGCAAGGACACCAGATGTGGCTCTCCATTTGAGCATATCTGGTGAATGGGTTGTTTCTGGATCTTTTTACAGAAATAGCGATCTAGATCTCTATATGTCTATCCACAGATATAGTTCTATTAATGTAGATATAGATACAGAAATAAATAGAGATTGATATTTTAATTGAAGGTGATTTCCTGGAATATTCTGTTTTGAACTTAATAAACTTTCCAGTAGAGTTTCCAAATGATTGTCTAAGGGATTGTCAAATTCCAGAGCTGGAGATGGAATGTAACCTGCCCTGAGAAGACATGCACTGGCCCCAAAGACAGCAGGGGGTTGTAGTTCTTCCAAACTGGGGAAGAAGGAAAACTAAAGGCCCATCAGTCCCCATAAGGAGTGGTCAAGATTGTTCACCTATGGACATAGGGAAGGTTTTTGGGAGGTTGCTAGTTCAAATGAAGGGAGGAGAATCAAGTGTCAGCAGTGAAACCGTCTTGGGAATCTGCCAATCCTGTCTTTGGGATCAGGAGAGCTGATCCATAAATGATAAAGCTTAGAGCTGTGTGGCTTCCGAAAAATAAAATCCTTGATTAAAGTTGAAGGAGAGCCACATGTGACCTCCCTCCCACAAGGTCATAGGTGTAAAATGCTTTAGAAACCCTTTCCTGACATGTAAATGCCAGCTAGATACCTTGGCATGTACCACAGCAGGCCTAGAAAAATACTAAAGTAAAAAAGTCTTAGTAGAAATATTTGAGAAGGAGGGGACATGACATGATCCCTTGTGAGCCTGAGTTTCAGGTCGTCTCACATGTCAGGGGAAATAAAGGCCTGGAGCATGTAGGGTGGAACATCTTTGGTTAACTTCTAGGAGACCCTACCACGAGTCAATCTACAGCATGGGAAGGAATTCCCAGAGGGGAGAGGTCCTGGAGCCAAATGAGTCTACACAGAGCTGCTCACAGGGACATTGTGCTTTCAGGTTAACAAAGGTTTTCCTCTTGGTAATGGGATGATAGAGATAGAGCCAGTCAGATTATTCCTGTTCCATAGAGAAAAAACACTCAGATTCAGAGCAGAGGAATAAAACAAGATCAGAGCAGATCCTCCAGCCTGGCTTTCCTGACCTGAAGCCCAGGGCTCTCATCACCACACCATGTGCTCACTCACATACCAGAGAGGGTGGACTGTGGTGTAGACAGAGAGCCTTCATCACTAATATTGATGGATTGACCTGATGGTCATTTCTACTTCTTCATATACACTAAGTCTACTTCCTGCATTCAAACCTGGATCATCCCTAAAGGTTGGCCTTCAAGGCCTTCACAGGGGAGGGTGTGAGCAGGACCCAGGTGTGACCCAGGGGACTGTCCATCTCATGTGCAGCCCAAATTGGAGAGGCCGGTTGTTGAGCACAGATGAATAACCTCAGACAGCCTGGTTCCCCATTCCTCAGTGCCCCCCACTTGGCCCTGCCAGGCCCTAACTCACAAGCTCTCTCCATGGAGCTCATCAGAGTGTCTCTCCCAGATGCTGTAGTCTCTGACTGAACACTCATTACTCAGTCTTAATTGCTGACCCTGAAAGACTCAAGGGCCCCAAATTCTCCAGAAACCCAAGGCTCATCAGTGACTCCCTAATCAGATGGTGTCATTTCTACTGTGGGTGACATGATAATCACGTCTCTGAGGGGGATGAGCTCAGACATCCAGCACCTATAACTGCAGCCCCGACTGTCACTGTCTGCTCTGAGGTGGGCGTCCAGGTGAGTGCGGGTGTCTGTCTCAGGCTTGCATCCAAGGAAAGTGGTGGGGGAGGGAGTCTGCAGCTTCTGGGCCAGGCAGGTGGGGATGCTGTGTCCTCAGGAAGGGGAGACACATCTCAGCAAGGGAGCCCAAGGACAGGGGGGAATTTTCTCTTCATTTTCTCTGCCTCTGAGTACATGGCTCAGAGTATGTTGAGTTATCTCTGGTGGTAACAAGTTCAATCTTTTTGAGGCTCTGTCCTTTTTCTCTGATACTGCTTTTCACTTTCTCCAACAATTTATACCAACGAATGAATTCTTATTCCTAAATCTTCATTATTTACACTTTTCAAATTCAAAGTACTTATAATTATTTGCTGCTATAATTTGATTTTCTATTCTTTTCATTGATTTATCTCCCTATTTCTTAGCCAGTACCAGAGAGATTGGATAATACCATCTTATAATATAATTTAAAATGTTTTGCTGCAAAACCTTCTTCCTCTCCTTATTTTTCCATTATTTCCTTTGTTGTATTTGACGTTTTGTCCCTTTAGATGAATTTTGTTATGTTGCTATTTCATATTTATCAATTTATTTTCTAATTTAATTGCGATATCATTGCTTGTTATTTTTGTTATATTGTCCATGCCAACTCTTGAATAATTTAGATTTTTCCAATAATTTAAATCTAATTTCATTTTATAAATAGTATTTTAAAAATTTTGCTTCTATAGTTCCTGGGTTTCTTTTGGCAGGTGTGCTCCCAGGCATTTTAAGTTATTTTAAATCAGCAATTATTTACTATCTCTTTCTGAGCAATTTTGTTGGTGATATATAGGGTGCTGATGATTCATCTGATTAATTTATGTTCCAGTATTTGGCTAAAGCTATTGTTCCAATTCACTTTTTAGTTGAGTCTTTGGGATTGTTCTAATATACCATCATATCATGTGTAAAAAGACACTCCCTAGTCTGATTACTTCTATTTCTTTTGTATCACATATTATTTCTAGGAATGTTTTTTGTTTTTGCAGGGCAAAGAGTTTAAGTGACTTGGTCAAGGTCACAGATCGAGGTAATTATGATATGTCTGAGGCTGGATTTGAACTCAGACTCCAGGGTGGATGTTCTATCCACTGTGCCACCAAACTGCCCCTGTTCTAATCTTTTCGCTAGTATTATATTTAGAATTTTGCGTCCATGTTCCTATATTAAACATTAAATTGGATCCCTAAAAATGAAAGGAGACATTAATATAATCATAAAATATTAATTAATATAATTGAGTTTAACAATCCCATTACCTTAATAAATAAAACTAGGTGTTGGATTTGTAAATAACCAAAAGAGATAAACAATTGGAAAATTTGATTTTTTGGAAACAGAAGAAAACCAAATCTCTAATATCCAAATGAAAGTTAAATATTCCACTAAAGAAGATGAAAATAAAGTAATTAAAAGGAGATTCTTTGGCCCAATTGTATGAACATAAATTTAACATTTTACATGAAATGAAAGAATATTTATAAAAACATAATTGCCTACTTTAGCAGAAGAAGCAATAGAATGTTTAAATTGTGTATTTTTGAAAAATTAATGGAACAGATCATAGATGAGATTCCTAAGAACTAAGCAACAGGACAAAATGAATTTCCTTGTGACTTGTATCCCATATTTGAAGATCCACTATTTCTAATATTGAAGGAAATTAGTTGAAATAATAGACAAATAATGAATAGCTCTAAAGCAAAATCAGAGAAAGAAAATTATCCCTAATTTCATTTGTGAATATGAGGGTGACTTTGTGAATATGGTGACTTTATAAATAACAATATCTTAGGACTGTCTTATGTGCTTGGTGTGGCTAAGTAGTTCACTGTTTAGAAAACTGGGTTTGAAATCAGAAAGACTCACTTCCATGAGTTCAAATCCAGTCTCAGGCACTTCTTTGTTGTCTTATTGCCTTGGGCAAGTTTGCCTCAGTTCTTTATCTGAAAGGTGAGCTGGAGAATAAGGAAACCCTCTCTAGTATCTTTGTCAAGAAAACCTCAAAGGAGGTCACAGGGTCTCAAATGACTCTCCAACCAAAAGTTGTTCTTTCCAATTGGTTCCTGTAGTGTCCCAGAGTGAGCCGAGGTTCTCACTCTGATTCTTTTTTTCGTTTTCCCAACTATGGCCATGGGCCCACAGAGAATATTTTTTAAAAGAAGACATTTCTTTCTGAGTCTACTTGACTCATCTGAAAAGTCAATATAGAAATTTGGAAGGTGGAAGGTAAGAGTTATCACAGAATGTGGTTCATATTCTAGATCATGATAAACAGAGTTTTCTGTCTATATGCCCTTAATATTTCTTTCAAAAAGGCAGAAGTCCTGGTGTGACACTTTGCAGGGTGAGGTACAACATGGATATATTCATGGAGAAATGGGAGTCCAGGATAAGAGATAGAAAAAAAGTTGGACTGTCTGAGACCCATTGACTTTTCCAGTATTGAACCACTTCCAATAGAAATGCCAATGGCTCTGAGAAAATGATCCTGGTGATATGACTAAGATTTTTTGCTAATATTTTAAAAAATATTTTGCATCAATATTCTTTAGGGAAATTGGTCTGTAATTTTCTTTTCTGTTGTGGCTCTTCCTTGTTTAGACATCAGCATGTTGGTGTCATGAAAAAAACTGTTAGGCCTCTTTCTTTGCCTTTTTCCCCAAATAGGTTATATAGTCCTAAAATTAAATGCTCATTTTTTTTTTTTTGCAAGGCAAATGGGGTTAAGTGGCTTGCCCAAGGCCACACAGCTAGGTAATTTAAGGCCACACAGCTAGCTAATTTAAATGCTCTTTCAATGTTTAATCTAATTCAATTTTAATCCATCTATCTAGCCTTGGGGATTTTTTCTTAGATTTCATTGATGGAACTCCCAGAACTCCTAGAAGCCTCTATCTTAGCAAAATATGAAGAGGGAAATGAGGGAGGATTGCTGGTTCCCCTTAAGTCTTCCCAGAGTCTTTTCCTTTTTCCAAAATACTGTTGGATTCTTCTATTTTTGCTTTTGAAATTCTTAAGTCAGAAATAACCAAGGCAATTCGACATTTGAACACTTGAAGTTTATTACAGCAGTCTGGACCTCTTATTTTCTCTTTTTAGTTCATTTTTTCTTAAATAGGGGTTCTTTAAGAATTCAATTTCTTCACTGGTTAATCTGGTCAGTTTATATTTTTTGCAAATATTAATCCATTTAACATGGATTATGAAATTTATAGGCATATAATTGGGCAATTAGCTCTCATTTATTGCTTTCATTTGTTCTTTGTGGGTGACAAATTCAGTCTTTGGGATTCTGATAATCTTAATTGGGTTTTCTTTCTTTTTTGTTTATCAAATGAACCATAAAGCAGTTCTTTATTTTTATTTATTAGATTAAAACTTTTCTTATTTTCAGTTTTATTAATCCCTCATTTGATTTTCAGGATTTCTGATTTGGTATTTAATTGGGGATTTTTAATTTGCTCTTTTTCCAGGTTGTTCATTTGTGTGCTCAGTTCCATTGATCTACTCTTTCTCTATTTTATGGATGAAGCATTTAGAAATAAACATTTTCCCCATGAATATCGTTTTAGCTGCATCCCATAAATTTTGGCGTGTTGTCTTATATAATGAGTGCAACCCAACAGTAATTGGTGCTATACTGTCTAGGACAGCAGTCTGCATTCTCAATTTTCAGAATCTTCTTTCAGCAAGGTCTTTTAAAAAGAGAGGGCCTCATGCATGAGTTAGGACTGTCCCCTAATCTGTAACATGGGCGAGTCATTGGGTGACTGACTCAAAGAGATTTCTATCCTTTTTGACCCCCATCATTCTCTAAGGAACACTTTAATTCTTCCCAGGAGAAGCTGCAGGAAATTGGGACCAGTGGTCACCTGTCTGTTCTCCTCAGTCAGACAAGATATGAGTGAAGAACTAGATCTATGTTCTCTCAAATGCTATTAGTTTAGGGGATATGACTTTGTTCACTCTTACTACTGGTGCTTTTTTTTTTACTATTGGGAGGAAGGGAGATAACAAAGCACCTAATACAAATTCACTATGCTCACACAGTTTGAATAGTAAGATAGTCTCAAGCAGAGACACTTCTTGAGTTCACTCAAGGGAGACTAGAAGTCTCTAATGCAGCAAACTTAAAGAGCAAAATGATGGAGGCTACTGGTTTCTCTAATGGCTTCTCAGAGTCTTCCTTCAGTCAGCTGAGACTGAGTGGACCTTTTCCATCTTTTTCTTGAAACTGTAATTCAGAAGTTCCCAAAGCATTTCAAAGATTGAATTCTCTTCAAGTTGAAAATAGAAGTCGGGATGTCCATTACTCTTGCCAACTTTTCCTTAGCACACAAGCAGAGCAGAGCATTCATCTCTACCAACAAGGAGTCCCATACCAATGTGTTCAGCGTCTGAGGGGGGAGAAACCTATTAGGAATGACTGATGAGTTCATTGCTCTTTTTTGTGAGAACTAGGGTAACTTTCTCTCATTCCCTTTCTTTGATCACAGTTGATCCTGTAGACCATAATTTTTAAACCATTGAAGATCCTTTCTCTTTCTGGGTGTATTGGCCTATTTATAGCCATCCATAACACAGTGATAGCAGAAGAATTATCTTCCATTCTGGTTCAGTCCTAGATTCTGGTGTTTCCATAAAATCCTCCCCTGAGGCAGCACCTTCAAGATCATTTCTTCATTAGATTCCTAGTAGCAAGAAAAGCTATTAGTTGAAGTTGAGTATTTGCCCTGTGAGACATTTCTTGACATGTTAGTCATATGAACAAAGATTTTATATAAACTGTCAGTTTATGTCAATTCAATATGAGTTTTGGGTCTGTGACATTCCATGTAGAGAGATCCTTTTATGCCAGGTCAGCTCAATGGGATATAGGTAGCTGATGCATCCTGTCAAATCTTTGTCCTTAGAGAGTGAAACTTTTGCTCCTGGCCTGAATGAATTGTTGTATCCCTCAGATAGAAACTAGGATCGAAGTTTTCCCCTTCATCATTTTTTTTCCCAAACATAATCAAATCCCTTGCTAATTTTTGGTCAGGTTCAAAGAATAATTCTCACTTCTGCATTCACTCAAAATTAATAATTTCAGGGTTTCATTGTGTTATATGACAAGTGCTCAAAAGTAGGGATTTTACGAAATCCTGATGTGTCCCCATCAGAGTCTGTCATTCCTGAAACCCTTCTGATGAATTTACCTCTCAGTTCTCTTTGGAGATTCATTTGGTTACTCTCTGATTTTGCAATTTGTCTCCATAAGAACCTCCACCATGTCTTTAAATGCAGCTACTCACCATCTGAAGTACTGGTGAAGGTAAGCATGTCCACCATGATGGAGCATGGTGGAGTATTTCCAGAGCCACACTGCCATTTGAATTGTGCATGCTTATTTTTTAAGACTAGACCCTGCCTCTAGGAAGACCTTTCCTAATTTTCTTAGATGATCTTCATGATGTTTATAAGACTGTTTCATTAGCCATGTATTCTTTTCAAGATATCTGCAGTTTATTATGGTTATGAATCTCCATAAAATAATAAGAGTTTTCAAGTGCTATTTCATATATGTATAATTTTGCTCCACAATGCCAAAATGAAACAGCCCGTCAGATACTTTAAATGATTCCCTCAATACAAAGCAGAAACAGCAATAAGATCAACCAACATTATCAGTACATTATAGGTATTATAAAACTTTAAAACATTGTCTTATTAGACAACTAGAATTAAGATCCTTACAACAAAAAAATCCTTACAATAATAAATGCTTCAAATCTCAAGCCTTGAATGATAAAGTAGGAATTCTGATTTAAAATTCATCCTCACCACAAATTTAAACCCTCAGGGAACTGAATGTATTATATACATTTACGTTTGTGCATGGATGCATACAGTCATAATATACATAGCTTAGATGAGATTTTCAATTTGTGCATTTCATTACATTGATTAGTTTATTTTAAGTCTAGGAATTTAAGAAAATGGCCCCTAATCTACTCAAACTTCTTTTCAGTTTTAGATGGCTTATTTGATTATTATTACTATTTTTTCCAACACCAACAACTCTGTCATGGGTGGATCTCATTCTTTATGATAAGTCCATCACAAAAGTTATTTCCATATTTTTCCACCCTTGCCATTGCTGATCGCAACTCCCTCCTTTCTTATTTCTCCACTACCATGTACTCTGTTTTCTCTTTCCTTTCACTATGACTCTGCTGTATGGTCGTTGAGTGGTGCAGCAGACAGATCCCTGGTCCTGGGGCTAAGAAGCCCTGAGCCCCCATACCACCACCCCTTAGGCCCAGAATCCACCTGACCCTGTGGTCCTGGGCAGGCCTTCCATTCCCAGCCCCTTGCAAGAAGTAAGAAAGAAAATGTGTTATATCTGGCCACTCTCACCCCATGGTCCATCCTCTCCTCCTTTATTCACATCCCCACCCCTTCCCCCTGCTCCCCCCTCCTTCTTACTCCAGATGTCTATACCCCATTGAGTATATTTGCTGTTTCCTCTCCTAGCCATCTCTGATGAGAGCAAAGGTTCTCTCATTCCCCGTTGCCTCCCCCCTTCCATATCATTGCAATAGCTCGTTGTAATAAAAAAAAAATCTTATGTGAAATATCTTGGACTACTCCCCCCTCTCCTTTTTCTTTCTCCCATTCCATTTCCCTTTTTTTTTCTATTGACTCCATTTTTACACCATATTTTATCTTCGAATTCAGCTTTCTCCTGTGCTTCAACTATAAAAGCTCTCTCTACCTGCTCTATTAACTGAGAAGGTTCATATGAGTATTATCAGTGTCATTTTTCTATGCAGGAATACATGCAGTTCATCCTCATTAAATCCCTCATATTTCCCCCCCTCCTCCAATCTCCATGCTTCACCTGAGTCCTGTATCTGAAGATCAAACCTCTGTTCAGCTCTGGCCATTCCAAAGGAACCTTTGAAATTCCCCTGGTTCACTGAAAGTCCATCTTTTTCTCTGGAAGAGAACATTCAGCCTTGCTGGGTAGTTCATTCTTGGCTGCATTCTAAGCTCTTTTGCCTTCCAGTATATTGTATTCCAAGCCCTACAAGCTTCCAATGTAGTTGCTGCTAAGTCCTGTGAGATCCTGATTGCATCTCTACAGTATTTGAATTGTGTCCTTCTGGCTGCTTGTAATATTTTCTCTTTGACTTGGGAGTTCTGGAACTTGGCTATAATATTCCTAAGGGTTGGTTTTTTGGGATCTCTTTTTGGGGAGGTCGGTGGATTCTCTCCATTTCTATTTTGCCCTCTGCTTCTAGAATATCAGGGCAATTTTCCTGTAGTAATTCTTTGAAAATGATGTCAAGGCTCTTTTCCTGATCATGACTTTCAGGTATTCCAATAATTTTCAAATTATCTTTCCTAAGTCTGTTTTCCATATCAGTTGTTTTTTCATTGAGATATTTCACATTTTCTTCTAATTTTTCATTTTTTTTGGTTTTGAAGTATTGATTCCTGATTTCTGGTAAATTCATCAATCTCCCTGAATTCTATTCTTTGTCTGAAGGATTTGTTCTCCTCAGAGAGTTTTCTTATCTCTTTTTCCATCTGGCCAATTTTGCTTTTTTAAAGCATTCTTCTCCTCAATAACTTTTTGAACTGTTTTATCCATTTGACCTAAGCTGGTTTTTAGCATGCTATTTTCTTCAGCATTTTTTTGGATTTCCTTGACTAGGCTGCTGACTTCATTTTCATGTTTTTCCTGCATCTCTCTCCTTTCTTTTCCCAGTTTTTCTTCCAACTCCCTCATTTGATTTTCAAAGTCTTTTTTGAGCTCTATCATAGCCTGAGCCCAGTTTCTGTTTTTCTTGGAGTCTTTAGATGCAGGAGCTTGTGCTTCCTCATCTTCAGACTGAGTATTTTGGTCCTTCTTGGGCTCATTTGCAAAATATTTCTCAATAGTCTTCTTTTTGTTTCTTTGCTTGCTCATTTTCCCAGCCTGGGCCTGGTTTGGGGTGTTTCTTGAGCTTTTGGGACACTCCCACAAGGGTCTCAGTGTGTGCGGCTCTGTCCTTCCTCCTGGTCTGTGAATGACCATAAGCAACCCCCTCTGCCAAGGGGCTGATGTGGAGGGGGGGCTGCTGTTCTATGGGGGAGCCTAGACTGTGGTCATGATCTGGATGTGGTCAGAGCCCCAGAGTCCTCTTCCAGGGGCAGAGGACAAAGCTAGGCAGTCTCTCTTCACTCCCCTCCCTCAGCTCAGTGGGCTCCTGCCCTGGGGGCTCCTGCTTACTGGCTTTGCCTACTTCTGTTTCCTGGATCAGGGCTGGGGAAAGAAGATGCTGCTTGCTGTGTGCCCTGAGGGCTAGGCTCCACGTGCTCACTCTGGCAGAGGTCCCCCGCTGTTCCCCCACTTTGTGCCCGGTGCTCCCCGGGGTGCAGCTCAGGAGACTCCCCCCCTGCTGTGAGCTGAGGCTCCCAGCGCCCTGGGGCTGCCTCCGGGAGGCTGAAGTTCTTTGGCTCTGGCGGGCCACCCCTCTGGCCGGCCGCCCCTCTGGCCCCGGGGAGCAGAGCCTTTCTGCTCTTTTCCAGGTTACCTTGAGTAGGAGAACTGCCTCACTGGGTCCCTTTGTGGGTTCTGTCTCTGGAAAGTTTAGTTAGAGTCCTTAGCTGATGAATTTTATCAGAGAGCTCCTAAGACTCGATCCCTTCTTGTTGCCATCTTGGCTCCGCCCCCCCTTATTTGATTATTATTATTATTATCATCATTATTTTAGTTTTTTTGCAAGGCAAATGGGGTCACACAGCTAGTTAATTATTAAGTGTCTGAGGCCGGATTTGAACTCAGGTACTCCTGACTCCAGGGTCAGTGCTCTATCCACTGCACCACCCAGCCATCCCTTAGATGGCTTATTTCAAATGAAAACTTTTGAATTCAGTCAAAATTTCGATGAACCTACAGGTAGACAATACTCCTTTTATTTAAATGGAGGTTGCATGTTCTTGAAACCTTAATAATATTATATTTAATTACTGGTCTCTTGGCATTTCTGAAAATTTCTGTGAACTAGAAAACTTAGAGTAACAAAATATAAGATTCTGTTGTAGTTTCTGCAGTTAGACAATCATATGGTATGGAAGGTGGAGAACGAATCAACTTTTGGGTATATTTCCCTCAGACTCGATTCTCCCTTCTGTGATGTTCATAGAACAAAGGACCCTCCTTGGCACTCCTTTCCCTGTCTTAGCCTAGTCTTTCCTTTGCTCCATATTGGCTCCAACTTCTAGAATCTAGACATCCAGTTTTTCTCCATTTGTCATATGACTTTGTCATTTAGATCAAAATTGTCTAAAGTGTTAGACAAGTCTCTTACATCTTGCCTTTGTTTAACTCTGATTCAAAATATTATATAGGCACTGTTCATACTGAAGGCTAATTACGTGACTCAATCAAAAAAATTTTGATGGTAGTCAAGACACTGAAGACAAATGGTGTTCTTGACTTCCCTTTACATGTGTCACCTATTTAAATATGGCTCTTTGTCAGCATAGACAATTGTTACTTAACTCTTATTGACTCCCCTCCAAAAATTGCATTCTTGGTGGTTGCCAGCCCTTAGCTTAGACTTGTAGCACCATTAACAGTATTGCATAATGTTGAATTCTGTTCATGGAAATGTCAATCTGGGAAACATAGTTTAAAATTTTACTGTCTTGGATCCAACTCCCATGGAAATATGTATGGTAACACCAATAAAATCTTGAGACAAGGTATAAAATAATCCTTGCCCTGAGCCCTGGCTACAGGGTGCAATTAAGTTCCTGGGTTCTCACCTCTCATTTCTCACTATTTGTTAGGCAATTTAAAAAAGAACCTCATCTTACTGGTCCCCATGGATGAGAAATTGAGGTCCAACTGTTCCAGCCTGTAGCTTTTCTAGGAAATCTATGTAGGTTTCAGCTCAGAGGGCCTTTGGGACATCAACTAGAACTCTGATTGTCACACCTTATACATGAAGGAATGACCTCTTTAAAGGGAGGAGAGCTCTCAACTGAAAGAAGAGAAAGGTCCTTTTCATCAAATGGAAAATTCTCCCAAGGCTCTAGGGAGTCCAGAGAACTCATTTCCCAAAAATTTTAGTAATATTATCTATCTCCTTATTTTAAAAGCAAAGGCACCCTTTGTGTATTCAAAGCTTCTCTCCCAAATTCTTTTGACCAATGAAAAGTCAATGGTCCCTTTACAATTATTTAAACATCCAAAAAATCCTAAGTTTTTTTGGATGCTCTGTTAGACATTATTTCACTAGATGTCAGTGTAGCAAATAGAACTTTGAACAGTCCCTCTATAGCATTTGGGGATATAAATATGTATGTGTATGAGATTGTTTGGTTGGGGAAAAGGGTGTGATTCTGTTCATGCTCAAGTATGTACATGAGGCTGTGATACGGACTCGGGAAATTCTGAAGGCATTCGGCCACTAGCTAACTATTGATTATTCTTCCATCTCTATCATCACAGGTGAACTATGGACCGTCATTTCACTTACCATGAAAGATTTTGGAATGATCTTTTATGTCATCTTCCATGATATCTCCATCTATGCCTACTTAACATTCCAAGAGCATGTACCTATATAACATAGTAGTGGGGGTTATCTTTTTTTCTCAAATTGGAGTTGGGGGTCCTTGGTAACTCTTGCTTTCTCTACTGTTATGGCTTCACTTTGTTCAGAAACCACAGGTCAAGACCAATGGAACCCATAGTAGTCCAGCTTATGTTGTCTAATACCATAGTGCTCCTATCCCAGGGATGCCCACTGGCACTCTTCCATTTAGAGAAAGGATACTTCCTGGGGAATGCAGGTTGTAAAATGTTATTTTACCTTCAACGAGTTAGCCGGGGCCATTCCCTCTGCACCAGCAGCCTCCTGAGTGCCTTCCAGGCCATCACCATCAGTCCCAGTCACTCTAGCTTGGCGAAATTCAAAGTCAGAGTTCCGAAGTTCATCATACCATCATGTCTCCTCTGCTGGATAGTCAACCTGCTTATAGAAATGAGTGTGCCAATATATTTAACAGAATCAAGGAACATCAACACTAGCCATGGAGGTAGAACAGATTTCCTTTATTGCCACACACAAAAGGTATTTAAAGAGCTTGCCATCTTCCCTTCCCTTCGAGATATGTTGTTAGTAGGATGTATGGTTTTCACCAGTAGCTACATGATATTTTCACTGTACAGACATCATCAGAGAGTCCATCATATTTACAGCAGTTGTCTGGCTCCAAGGATATTTCCAGAGGTCAAGGCCACTCAAACCATCCTGCTCCTGATGAGCATCTTTGTTACTGCTTACTGTATCAGTTGTGGCTTCACACTCTACAAAGTGTATATGATAAATTCTGGTGCCTGGGTATTCATTGTGAGTACATTCATTTCATTGTGTTTCCCAACCATCAGCCCCTTTTTGTTGATTCACAGGGACCTGGAACCCTCTAGGTCCTGCTGTGCTCCCTGGAAGAGGCCAAGACTATAGTGTCAGAAGAACTATCAGGGGTTGTGAGTCAATTTGTAGTCTCTGGGCAAGATTCCTTAGTTAAAATTCCTGGGAAAGGCCTGACTTTGCTGTCTCTGTCCCAGTAAAGTAAGTCAAAATGAACCAGTATCTATGGATATAGATGTCAATTTTTCTCAAACCTAAGTATGTGGGAACCTAAAGAAGGACTTGCGGCCACTATGAGTACAGGCTTTTATTAACTTTTAGTTTTAGCTCTTCCCTGCCTGACCACAAACTTGCTAGTCAGCATCATAAGATATTACTTTTGCTCCAACACTCTGCATTTCACTTATCTTATCTCCCTTCGTTCCTCACATACTATTTCCCATCTTCAAGCTTTTATACTGGAGAAAGGATCCTTACTTCCAACTACTGTCTCATTACCTGCATTCATAGGGTCTCTCTTCTTTTAGATGAAATTTAGATATTGCTGCTATGGGAAACCTTTAAGTCTTTCCATTTGCTTGGACAATCCTTTCATAAACTACCTTGGATTCAATTGCTTTGGGTTGACTTGCATTTTTTTACTTTGTATTTTTGCTTCATGAATTCATATAAGTCCTTCTTGTTTCCTCATTATAATGTAAACTCCTTCAGTACAAGGAAAGTTTTGCTCTTCATATTGTAATTCCAGCTCCTAGTCAAGAGCCCAGAACATTTGCCACTGAATACCTACTTGTTGTTTCATTTATTGATAGGTTTTCCTGAGTGGGTAGACTTTGCTGAGTGGGTGGACTTTCCCATACCCTCCTCACAGCAGCCATTTTGTGCCTATGATATATATGGCAGGTCAGATCTGTAGGACAATGAGCAGAGTCCTTTCCTGAAAAGAACTCCAGCTATGGAAGGAGAAGCGCTGGGAGTTCAAACATTCTGTAATTAAGATCCTGTGTAATGTTCAAATGTTTTTATAGCAGCTCTTTTTGTAACAGTAAAGAATTGGAAATTCAGGGGATGTCCATTAATTGAGAAGTGGCTGGATATGTTACAGTATAGGTCTGTTATGGAGCACTATTGTTCCATAAGATGTCATGACTTACTGGACTTTAGAGAAGCATTGGAAGAATTATATGAACTGATGCTGAGTGAAGGGAACAGAATCAAGAAGACAATGGACACATTAACAGTAACATTATGTGTTGATCAAATATGATGGATGCAGGTTTCCCAGCAGGATAGAAATGAAAGACAACCTTGGGAGACCTGTTATGGACAATGCCATTCATATCCAAAGGAAAACAAATCCAGAATTTGAACATATACTATTTTCACTTTTAAAACCTTCCTTGCGATTTTCCTTCCTTTCTTAGTTTTCTTTCTTTCCCCTTAATCTTAATTCCTCTTAAACAAAATGACTAGTATATAATAAATATGTTTGACACAAATGTACATGTCCAGCTCTTACCAGATTGTTACCTTCCAAGGGGGTGGGTAAGGGAGCATAGTAGAAAAATGTTTAACGCAAAAATCTGCAAATGCATGAATGTTGAAAAAACATAGTTTGTAACGGGAAAAATAAAATAAAATATCCAAAAAAGGACTTTCAGCAGTCAACAACAGTTGACTGAAGATGTCACAAGTGTTGAGCAACCATGCCACTAAGGACCTGTTCCAGCTGGCCCTCATATCGACCAACTAACCCAAGGGTGGTTGGGGACCCTACATGATCTGGGACAGAGACAACGACAGATACTTTATGATCTAACTAGAAAATGCCTTGGACCAATCCCAAAATATAAAGAAGCAGCTCTCCCAAATGAGTAGCAAGGAAACCTTTCTTCAAGGCAATGGAAATATTTCAAGACATGTTAGGGCATGCAACCCTGAATTTTATTTTGCATACAAGTTTTTTTTCATATTTTTTTTTCATATTTCTTTTTAAGATCACCAATCAGTGGCCAATTGCCATAGCATAGAGATAACATACACATTTCCCCCAGGATCCTGGTAGAGGGAGTGGAAGAGGAGTTTCTAAATACTTCCCTTCTCCCTCCCCCTTTCCAAGTGAATGACAGAAATGCTAGGCATCATTTATGAAACACTTCAGTACATGATAAACACTGAGGAGACAAAGAAAGGCAACCAATGGTTGCTCTCCAGTAACTCACAGTCTAAAGGGGGAGGGAAGAAGAAGAAAAGGCCTCTTGTATACAAGTTAGAGAAAGGATAGAGTGGAAATGATCAGCAGAAGGAAGGCAGCAGGGTTCAAGAGAACTGGAGAAAGCTACCTGTAGAGAATGGGCTTTGAGATGGAACTTGAAAGAAGCAGAGATGAGGAGGAAGAGCATTTCAGGCATGGGGGGACAGCTGAGAAAGGACCTCAAGCCTTCAGGGGCAAAATCTCATGGAAAGGAATAACAAAGCACCCAATGTCACTCAAGCTAAAAGCACGAGGTGGCAAGTTAGCTGGAAGAAGACTGTAAATGCAGGCAATGAAGGGATTTAAATGCTAAACAGAGGACTTTATATTTGATTCTGAAGGTGACTAAGAAGCACAGGAATTGAGAGAATGGAGTGGGGGGGATCATCATCTATGAATCCTACATCATATTTTGAGAAAATCTGCTGATATTATACTTTAGGAAAATCTCTCTGGTAGCTAAATAGAGGATGAATTAGACTAGTGGGAGGTATGGGGCAGGCCACACCCTCATTAGGCTCTTGCTGTATGTAATAATTCAAGTATGAGTTGATTATGCTTTACAGTCTACTGCTATGTGATGGTAGAATAAGTGGAGAAATTTGGTTGTTCCTGTTGTCATTCAGTCATGTCTGGCTTTCCCCTCAGCTCCTTTTATCTCCATTATACCTTGAAGGCTGGGACAGTTCATGTTCATTGTTTCTATGACAAATAATGAAGGAGTTAAATGCTAAACAGGGAATTTTCTATTTGATCCTGAAACTGAGAACTACTAGAATTAATTAATTAGTGTGGGGAAGGGTACATAAATCATATTCACTTTCAATCTTTTTGAACATCAGGGACATTTCCCACGAGTCACATCTTCTCATTATTCGCAAAAGTATTTAATAGTGCACTTTACAGTGAATAGTCTGAATTAATTTCTTTAAGTGATTTGATGTCTTTTCTGTCTGAGGGACTCTCAGTAGTCTTCTCTAACCCATAGTTCAAAAGCATTCATTATGAGACTGTATTTCCTTTGTAATTCCACTATCACAGTCACACATTGCTACTGGAAAAACCATAGGTCTGGCTATCTGAACCTTGTTCCCATGGCCAGGTAGTGGCTTTACTTTTTTAGTCTGCTGCTCCAGATGAACCATGGCTTTCCTTCCAAGGAGAAAGCATCTTTTAATTTCCTGGATGAAGACGCCAACTTCACTGATCTTTGAGCCCAAGAATATAAAACCTGTCACAGCTTCCATTTCTTCTCCCTCTGTTTGCCAGGAAGGTATGGGACCAGTTGTCAAGATCTTCATTCTGTGAATATTTAGGTTCAACCAAGCTTTTACAGTCTCTTCTTTCACCTTCACCAAGAGTTTCTTAAATCATGAGCTGATGAACTTTAGAAAATCCTGGAAGGGCTTCCATCACCTCATGCTGAGAAGAACTATGATAGACTTAAGTCTTCTCAGCAATTCAGTAAGGTAAGACAATTCTAAAAGACATGATAGAAAATTCCAATGATATCCAGAGGGAAAAAACTATAGACTCTGAATGTAGACCAAATCATATTATTTCCTCTTTGTAAAACTGATATTTTTCCTCATTTTTCTCTCTTTTCTGCTGATTCTTCTTTCATATCATGACCAATATGGAAATGCATTAACCATGATTGACCTCTATCAGTATATATGCTATCATAGGGAAGGGAAGGAGAGAGAAAAATGTGGAACTCAAAAGCTTATAAAAATCCATGGTAAAACATCATTGCATGTAATTTGAAATAAAGGAAATTAAATTTGACAAAGAGTTTTCTTCATTCCTTTTTTACTTTCTGCCATCTGTAGTATCCTCTGCATATCTGAGATTGTAGATAATTTCTCCCAGAAACCTTAATTGTGGCTTTACATTCATCCAGTCGGGCATTTCAAACTATGTACTCTGCATATAAGTTCAGTAAAGTCAAGTTCAAATAAATAAATCTCATGTTGCCTTAATCTTTTCCCAGTCTTAAGCCAATTGGTTATTCCATGTTTAGTTCTCCCTGAATAGTTCTACCTGCTGCTTCTTACCCAGTATTCCTCAGGAGCTAAGTAAGATGATCTGGTCCATCCATGTCATTCAGGAATAGGCAAAGATGGTTGGAACCTCCACAGTCAAAGGTTTTAGTGCATTAGGTGAAGAGAAGGACATTTTTTTCCTGAACATCCTTTGCTTTCTTGATACTCCAGGCAATTTGATCTCTAATTCCTCTACCAATTCTGAAGCCAGCTGCTTCTTCTGATCATTCTCATTCCACATAGTTCAGAAGCCCAGCTTGAAAAATTGAGGCATATTGTTCTGGCATGACATGAATGAAATTGCTTGGTAATTTGGACATTCCTTGGCATTCACTTCTTTAAGATTGGTTTCTAATCCAGTGGCCACTATTTTATTTTCCAAATTTATATTGGGACCATGGGTCAGGGTCCTGTCTAATTACTTGCCTATGATGTTTAAGGAACTATTTGTGTCCAGTATTAGGATAATCCAATCCAGTCCTGCCAGATGAACCATAGCTATTCTTCCAAGGAGACAGCATCTTTTCATTTTCTGGGAGAAGAAACCAACTTCAGTGATCTTTGAGCACAAGAATATGAAACCTGTCACGTCTTCCATTTCTTCTACCTCTGTTTGCCAGGAAGGGATGGGATCCTAAGATTCAAAATTTGTCTTCCAACCTGGGGTTGGGACCCTCATTACTGTCCAGTTGTATCGCTGGCTTGAGGAGCCAGAACTGAAATTTTCTGAGGCTAAGAATTCCTTCTGGCTTTCCAGTTCTCACACTGCTGAGCTATAACCCCCTTACATTAACAGGAAATAGCCCTTCACAGAATTTCATCCATAATAGCTTGAGTTCAAACTTGCTTCCTTGCTTTTTTGTGGGTTTTAGGATCTGTTTGGAGGCTTCATTTAAAACTGTTTTGGGAAAAGCTCCCAGAGTTTCTTAGGTTCATGCTGCCATCTTGACTCTACCCCCCCCCAATTTTATTTGCTTGGAAATCTTTTTGTTGGAACTCCAGATGATTGCATGAGATAGGATAATCTCTCTACTAGACTCCTTGTAGAACTTTGCATTTGTTTTTCTCATTTCTTTCAGTCTATCCTTGACTCCCAATATAGAAGCTGCTGCCAGTTGTTCTTTGAGACTGTTCCAAAATTTATAAGATCCTCCTCATCTTAGGGTATGGAGAAACTGAAAGATGAGCTGCTTTCATTAGCTTTTTATTCATTTCTTCTAAAGTGTTTCTTTCTTTTCTCAACTTTATGCTCCTAATTTGAAGGAATTAAAGGGTACCAAAGGGTAAACCCTTTGGAGTTTTTGTTTCTCATTTAGTAGCTTCTGTATTTCCCCAGCATTTTCACCAAGCCAGTCTTGATGTTTTCAAGGGTTCTGACCCAGATGACTCAATCTTCTCTTAGGAAACATTACCAAAATGATAATCCTCATGAAGAAATGGTCTAGACAACATAGAGAATATTGCTTACTGGGACTGTATGATTAAGGGTTTGTGTAGTGTATAAAAAGGAGGCCCAATGTGGCTCAAAGGTCAAAATTTAAGGCTTAAGTGTTATCCTTGCTCTAGTCCCTGAAAATCTGAAGTCCTTATTGCCTGAACCATCAGTGTTCAAAAGATATGAAAAGGTCATTTTCTGATAATGAAATCTCATCAATTAGCAATCACAGAAATGCTCTAAATCAGCATTGAATGGAAAATTCAGTTTAACACAATCTTGAAATTGGCCAGTTTGATAAAGTGGGAAAGTGACCAACGTTAGTGAGTGTATTGTAAAATTGGGATATTAATGCATTGTCTGTGAAATTGCAAAGTGATTCAACCATTTTGGAGACAATCTGGAATTATGGCCTAAAAGGCATAAAACAACTTAGACCTTTCGAGCAGCAATATCACTACTTGGTCTATTTTCAAGGTTGATTTTGGACATGATAGAATGATACAGCAGCTCCCTTTGTGATTGCTCAGAAATGGAACTTGCAGAGATGCCCATTAATTGGCGAATGGCTGGACAGGATTTGGTGTATAATTGTGATGGAATGTTACTGTGCTATAAGAAGTGAGGAGGTGTGTGATTTTAGAGAAATATTTTAATACTTAAAGAAAATAATGACTAGTGAAATGAGTGGAACCAAGGGAACATTCTATATGGTAACAGCAATATTCTTTGAAGAATCACTTTGAGCAAATAATTTATTTAGCTAATTATATATTTCCAAATTGGGTTTAAAGGACTTTTATAGAAAGATGCTTTCTGCATCCAGAGAAAGAACTAATATATAGAAGTATGTATAGAATAATTTTATATCTATTTATCTTTCTATCTATCAATCTATTGATCAATCTAGCTCTCTTTCTTATTTGTGTCTAATGTTAGCCTTGTCTATGGCAAGGTATGGGAAAGAAGCAAACAATTTACATTATCATTTTATTGCATATTTGACAGGAATAGAAAGTCGTGAATGGTAGATTTGAAGTTCATGTCCAATCATCTTTTTATACCACTATATTTTGGAAATGCTTCTTTTATTCCTTAAATTAAAAACCATGATAAAAAAGTAGAAGAAAAAATCCAAAGAACCATTTGTATTCAGAAGTCATTTCTTTTTTTTTTTTTGTAAGGCAAATGGGGTTAAGTGGCTTGCCCAAGGCCACACAGCTAGGTAATTATTAAGTGTCTGAGAGCGGATTTGAACCCAGGTGCTCCTGTCTCCAAGGCCGGTGCTTTATCCACTACGCCACCTAGCTGCCCCTACAGAAGTCATTTCTACCAATTCTTTTAATTAATTCCCAAAACTTGTACTTGACAAAATTGGCCAAAAAGGAGTTCTACCAAATTCCTTTCATGATTCAGTTTTTAGAAGAAAAAATCAAAGGTATCTATTATCATATCAAATACTCTATATATTTATGATGACATGCACATCTAACACCTCATCTATCAGATTGGCTGATATGATAGAAAAGAAAAATTACAAATTTTGGAGGGGATGTGAGAAAATTGAGACACTGATGCACTGTCATTGGAATTATCTGATTCAATCATTCTTGAGAACAGTTAGGAATTATCCCCAAAGGGCTACAAAATAGGGTGTAACCTTTGACTCAATAATACCACTACTGTCAGTATTCCTAAAAGATTTTTAGAATGGAACATGACCTATACTTAAAAATATTCATGAATTATTCCTGTACAAAGAATTGGAAATTCAGGTGAAACCCATCAATTGGAGAATGCTGAGCAAAATGCAGTATATGATCGTGATGGAATACAATTCTGCTATAAGAAATGTCAGAAAACCTAGAAAGGTCATCATGAAGTGTTAGAAAGTAAATGGAACAGAGCTAGGAGATCTTTTTATACAGTATCAGAAAATTGTATGATGAGGTACTGTGAATAATTTGGTCATTTTGAACAATACAAAGATCCAGCTTAATTCTGAAAGACTTATGATATCTGTCACTAGAGAAAGAATTGATGAAAAATAAATGAACATTTAAGTGTAAATTTTTTACTATATCAGTCAATTGTGGGGTCTAAGTTTTCTTTTACAACCTAAGTAATATGAATATATGCCATGCATAATTGCACATCTATAACATAAAATCACTTGCATTCTCAATGAAGGGTGGGGTAGAAAGAAGAATAGAGAGAATTTGGAACTCAATTTTTTTTAAAAAAACTAATGTTAAATTTGATTTCAAAAACTTATTAAAAATAAAATGTAATTAAAAAAGATAAACAGGGATAAGACATTTTGCTGAAGGTTATACTAGACAATAAATTGATGTCATAACTTCCCATTTATGCACCAAAAGATCCTCATGCCTACAAAGAGAGCTCCCCATGAAGGGGGCAGTCCCTCAGATCACAACTCTATTTCATCAATGGATTCTTACTTCAAGTACCACCACCACAATTAAGGTTTGATCTCAGATGGGGAAGGCAAACCCTAGTGAAGCTCTTTTTTTTAATGTTTTTTTTAATTCTCATTTCGTACAAATGGTTTTTTTTACATTAATAAAATATACTTGTCTACAAGTAAACAAAATACCCCTCCCCCCAAGAATATAGATAGACTTGCTTGGGCGAAAAAGTAAAGGGGAGAGAAAAAAATTAAAATTAGAAAAAATAATAGTAATAATTGTAAGTATGGCCAGGTGGCGCAATGGACTAAGCACCAGCCCTGGAGCCACGAGCACCCGAGTCCATATCTAGCCTCGTAAACCCAATAATCACCCAGCCATGTGACATGCAAGCTACCCGATCCCCACTGCCCTGCAAAAACCAAAAAGAAGAAAGAAAAAAAAAAAGACCCAAAATAAAATAAAATAGTAATAATAGTAGGGGTGGCTGGGTGGCAGAGTATTGGCCCTTGAGCCAGGAGCACCTGGGTCTGAAGCTTCTGGGTCCAAATCCGGCCTCAGACACCCAAAGATCATTCTGCTATGTGGCTCCAGGCAGGCCACCCAGCCCCACTTGCCCTGCACCCTCCCCCAAATAATAACAAAAAATGTGCTTCAGTCTTTGTTCCAACACCATCAACTCTGTCGTGAGTGGATCACATTCTTTATAAGTCCATCACAAAAGTTACTTCCATATTTTTCCAACGTTGCCATTGCTGATCTCAGCTCCCTCCGTTCTTATTTCTCCACTACCATGTACTATATTTTCTCTCTCCTTTCACTCTGACTCTGTGGTAGGATTGCTGAGTGGCTCAGCAGACAGATCCCTGGTCCTGGGGCAAAGAAGCCCTGAGCCCCCATACCACCCCTTAGGCCCAGAATCCACCTGGCCCTATGGTCCTGGGCAGGCCATCCAATCCCAGCCCCTTGCAAGAAGTAAAAAGAGAAAATGTGTTATATCTGACCACTGTCCCCCCATGGTCCATCCTCTCCTCCTTTATTCACATCCCCACCCCTTCCCCCTGCTCCCCCCTCCTTCTTACTCCAGACGTCTATACCCCATTGAGTATATTTGCTGTTTCCTCTCCTAGCCATCTCTGATGAGAGCAAAGGTTCCCTCATTCCCCCTTGCCTCCCCCCTTCCATATCATTGCAATAGCTCATTGTAATAAAAAAAATCTTATTATGTGAAATATCTTGGACTATTCCCCCTCTCCTTTTTCTTTCTACCATTCCATTTCCCTTTTTTTCCTATTGACTCCATTTTTATACCATATTTTATCTTCAAATTCAGCTTTCTCCTGTGCTTCAACTATAAAAGTTCCCTCTACCTGCTCTATTAACTGAGATGGTTCATATGAATATTATCAGTATCATTTTTCTATACATGCAGTTCATCCTCATTAAGTCCCTCATATTTCCCCCCTCTCCTCCAATCTCCATGCTTCACCTGAGTCCTGTATCTGAAGATCAAACCTTCTGTTCAGCTCTGGCCATTCCAAAAGGAACCTTTTAAAGTCCCCTGGTTCAGTGAAAGTCCATCTTTTTCCCTGAAAGAGGACATTCAGCCTCGGTATATTGTATTCCAAGCCCTACGAGCTTCCAATGTAGTTGCTGCTAAGTCCTGTGTGATCCTGACTGCAGCTCCACGATATTTGAACTGTGTCCTTCTGGCTGCTTGTAATATTTTCTCTTTGACTTGGGAGTTCTGGAACTTGGCTATAATATTCCTAAGGGTTGGTTTTTTGGGATCTCTTTCTCGGGGGGATCAGTGGATTCCGTCCATTTCTATTTTGCCCTCTGCTTCTACAATATCAGGGTAATTTTCCTGTAGTAATTCTTTGAAAATGATGTCAAGGCTCTTTTCCTGATCATGACTTTCAGGTATTCCAATAATTTTTAAATTATCTTTCCTAAGTCTGTTTTCCATATCAGTTTTTTTTTCAATGAGATATTTCACATTTTCTTCTAATTTTTCATTGTTTTGGTTTTGAAGTATTGATTCCTGATTTCTGTTAAATTCATCAATCTCCCTGAATTCTATTCTTTGTCTGATGGATTTGTTCTCCTCAGAGAGTTTTCTTATCTCTTTTTCCATCTGGCCAATTTTGCTTTTTAAAGCATTCTTCTCCTCAATAACTTTTTGAACTGTTTTATCCATTTGACCTAAGCTGGTTTTTAGCATGCTATTTTCTTCAGCATTTTTTTTTGGATTTCCTTGACTAAGCTGCTGACTTCATTTTCATGTTTTTCCTGCATCTCTCTCCTTTCTTTTCCCAGTTTTTCTTCCAACTCCCTCATTTGATTTTCAAAGTCTTTTTTGAGCTCTATCATAGCCTGAGCCCAATTTCTGTTTTTCTTGGAGTCTGTAGATGCAGAAGCTTGTGCTTCCTCATCTTCAGACTGAGTATTTTGATCCTTCTTGGGCTCATTTGCAAAATATTTCTCAATGCTCTTCACCTTATTTCTTTGCTTGTTCATTTTCCCAGCCTAAGCCTGTTTTTTTGGGGTGCTTCCTGAGCTTTTGGGACACTCCCACAAGGGTCTCAGTGTGTGAGGTTCTGTCCTCCCTCCTGGTCTGTGAATGACCATAAGCGCCCCCGTCTGCCACGGGGCCGAGGTGGGGGGGCCCTGTTGTTCTGTGGGGGGGCCTAGACTGGGATCAGGATCTGAATGTGGTCAGAGCCCCAGAGTCCTGTTCCAGAGGGAGAGGACAGAGCTCTGCAGTCTCTCTTCACTCCCCTCCCTAGGTTCATTGGGCTCATGCCCTGGGGGCTCCTGCTTACTGGCTCTGCCTGCTTCTGTTTCCTGGATTTGGGCTGCAGAAAGACCAAGCTGCTGGCTGTGTGCCCTGAGGGCTGGGCTCCACACTCTCTCTGGCAGAGGTCCCCCGCTGTTCCCCCACTTTGTGCCCAGTGCTCCTTGGGGTGCAGCTCAGGAGACTCCCCCGCTGCTGTGAGCCACGGCTCCCAGAGCCCTGGGGCTGCCTCCGGGAAGCTGAAGTTCTTTCGCTCTAGCGGGCCACCCCTCTGGCGGGCCACCCCTCCGACCCTGGGGAGCAGAGCCTTTCTGCTCTTTTCCAGGTTACCTTGAGTAGGAGAACTGCCTCACTGGGTCCCTTTGTGGGTCCTGTCTCTCGAAAGTTTAGTTAGAGTCCTTAGTTTATGAGTTTTTATCAGAGAGCTCCTAAGACTGGATCCCTTCATGTCGTCATCTTGGCTCCGCCCCATGAAGCTCTTTCTAAAAGCAGTGCACGGGCAGCCTTTCATGTGAGAGGGAGAGCTAAGGAGCCCTGGGCTTAAAGTTGGACCAAAAGATTCCTTAAAAAGGAACCTCCTCTTGGGAAAATCAGCATTATTCTGGGACTGCCCAAACTGGCATTGGCTCCACATGTGGAGGTGAGGGAGGTGGGAGGGAACTTATGTGGGATGAACTGAGGCAAAGTGCAATGGACTGTGTACAAAGTAATGGCAATATTGGAGGATGATCATCTGTGAGTACCTTAGATTTGCTCAGCAATCCAGTGACCCAAGACAACTCTGAAAGACATGTTGAAGAATGTGGAAAAAGTTGATGGTGTCTGAATAAAGATTGAAATATTATTTTTGATTTTATTTTTTCTTGAGGTTTTTTGTTGTTTTCTCTCATATTGTGCCTATTATGGAAATTTTTGCATGAATACACATTTATAACCTAATAGCCTACTTTCTTAATGGGGGGGGGGGTGAACTAGGAGGAAGGGAGACAATTTTTAAATTTTAAAGTTTTAAAAATGAATGTTAAAAATTGTTTTTACATGTAACTGTGGAAAAATAAAATGCTAAAAAACACAAAAATGGTTCTGCCTGACAGTATCCACGACAAGATTAATAGTCAGACTTCTAGATTATTTTATATGTCATATTATCACTTTGTGGTACATAGTGGATCAGGGAGCTGGAACTTTCCCAACCATAGGCCAAAGCAGCCACCACTGAAATGTTTGGCCTTGGGTCTCTGGCTCAGAACTTCCTTTTGAACAAATCCCTAGAAACAAATATAAGAAATGTATCTGAGCCATTTCTACATGGAAAATAGCACTCCACCCAGACTTTGGAGTTTCCCACTGCATGTGATTTCTTCTCCCAGTAGAGGGCTTATTCCTTGAGGATGAGGATTAATTTCTGGTTCATTTTGAATTTCCAGCATTTGGTAGTGTTCAGGGCAGTAAGCATTCAATAGATATTTGGTAACAATAATGACAAAATCAGAATTCTATGCCTGTTTCCTTTTGTCATCTGGACATGTACAGGCCACTGTGAAAGAAGTCTATGTCCTGTCCTGCAGGTCAGGGAGATGGGTGGGCACTGCAGGGAGGCCAGATGTAGCTCTACATTTGAGTATGTCTGGTGTATGGGTTTTTTCTGAATCTTTATAAAAATATCGATCTAGCTCTCTACATGTCTATCCACAGATATAGCTGTATAAATGTAGAAATAGATAGACAGATAAATAGAGGGAAAGATTAATCTAAGGTGATTTCCTGGATAGTTATATGACACTTAAGTAGAGTTACCTACTGATTTTCAAAGGGATTGTCAAATTCCAGAGCTGGAGGAGGGATGTAACCTGCCCTGAGAAGATATTCACTAGCCCCAAAGACAGCAGGGGTTGTAGTTCTTCCAAACTGGGGAAGAAGGAAAACTAAAGGCCCATCAATCCCCTAAGGTGTGGTCAAGATTGTTCACCTATAAACACAGGGAAGGTTTGGAGAAGTTCTTGGTTTGAATGAGAGGAGGAGAATCAAATGTCATCAATGAAACTGCCTCGGGAATCTGCCAGTCCTGTCTTTGAGATCATGAGGGATGATCCATAAATGATAAATCTCTGTGGCTTCTTAAAAATAAAAGCCCTGGTTAGAGTCATAGGAGAGCCACATGGGGCCTCCCTCCCACAAGATCATAGGTGTAAAATGCTTTAAAAAACCCTTTCCTGATATATAAAGCAAAATACCAGCTTTCCCTATACAAATGCCAGCTAGATACCTTGGCATGTACCACAGCAGGCCTAGAAAAATACAAAACTAAAAAAAAGTCTTTGCAGAAATGCCTGAGAAGGAGGGGACAGGACTTGATCACTCCTCAGACTGAGTATAGTTTCAGGTCTTCTCACATGTCAGGGGAAATAAAGGTCTGGAGCATGTAGGGTGGAGATCTTTGGCTAACTTCTAGGAGACCCTACCATGAGTCAATCTACAGGATGGGAGGGAATTCCCAGAGGGGAGAGGTCCAAATGAGTCTACAAAGGGCTGCTCACAGGGCCATCGTGCTTTTAGGTTAACAAAGGTTTTCCTCTTAGTAATTGGGATGATGGAGATAGTGCCAGATCATACCTGTTCCATAGAGGAATACACTCAGATTCAGAGCAGAGGAATAAAACAAGATCAGAGCAGATCCTCCAGCCTGGCTTTCCTGACCTGAAGCCCAGGGCTCTCCCCACCACATCATGTGCTCACTCAGGTACCAGAGGTGGTGGACAATGGTGTGAACAGAGAACCTTCTTGATCTGATGATCCTTTCTGCCTCTTCATATACACTATATCTACTTCCTTCATTCAAACCTGAATCATCTCTGAAAATGTGGCCTTCAAGGTCTTCAGAGGGGATGGTGTGAGCAGGACCCAGGTATGACCCAGGTCTATCCATCTCATGTGCAGCTCCAGTTGGAGAGGACCACAGTCCAGCACAGATGAATAGCCTCAGACAGCCTGGTTCTCTAATCCTCAGTGCTCCCCACTTGGCCCTGCCAGGCCCTAACTCACAACCCCTCTCCATGGAACTCACCAGAGGGTCTCTCCCAGCTGCTGTAGCCTCTGACTGAACACTCAGGCCTAATTGCTGACCCTGATCGACTCAAGGGGCCAGTTTCCCAGAAACCCAAGGGACCTCACAGCCTCCCTAATCAGGTGGTATTACTTCTCTTCTGGGTGTCATGATAATCAGGTCGCTGAGGGGATGAGCTCAGACATCCAGCACCTATAACTGTAGCCCAGACTGTCCCTGTCTGCTCTGAGGTGGGCGTCCAGGTGAGTGTGGGTGCCTGTCTCAGACTTGCATCCAGAGAAGGTGTTGGGGAAACCAGTCTGCAGTTTCTGGTCCAGGCAGGTGGGGATGCTGTGTCCTCAGAAAGGGAAGACACATGTCAGCATGAGAGTCCAAGGGTGAGGGGGAATTTTTCCTTCATTTTCTCTGCCTCTGAATACATGGCTCAGAGTAAATTGAGTGATCTCTTTTGGAAATAAGTTCAAAGTTTATGAGACTCTGGCATTTCTCTCCCATGCTGCTTTACATTTTTCCCAACAATTTTTACCAAATAATGGATTTTTATCCCCAAATCTTCAGTTATTTTATACTTTTCACATGCAACCTTATTATAATTATTTGCTGCTATAATTTGTATGTCTTATCTTTTAATTGATCTATCTTCCTATTTCTTAGCCCGTTCCAGATAGTTGTGATAATACTGACTTATAATACAATTTAAAATCTTTTACTGCTAAACCTTCTTCCTCTACATTTTCTGTTAATGCCTTTGTTGTTTTTGACCTTTTGGTCTTTCAGGTGAATTTTGTTATTTTGCAATTTTGGTAATTTATTTTGTAATTTAATTGATATGTCATTGTCATTTTTGTTATATTGTCCATGCCTACTCTGGAATAATTAAGATTTATCCAATTATGTAAATCTGATTTCATTTTATAAATAGTATTTTTAAAATTTTGCTTCTATAGTCCCTGGGTTTCTTTTGGCAGGTGGAGTCCCCGGTATTTTCATTCATTTTTAATTGGTCATCTTTTTCTATCTCTTTCTGAGCAATTTTGTTTGTGAAATGTAGGGATGCTGATCATTCAGATGTGTTTCCTTTATGTTTTGGTACTTTGCTTAAACTATTGCTGCAATTAACTTTTTAGTTGAGTCTTTGGGATTTTCCAAGTATGCTTTCATATCATATGTAATAAGATTTAGTTTTACACCTCCTTCCCTATTCTGATTCCTTCTATTTTTTTTAACTCATATCATTTCTAAGGGTTTTTTTTTGTTTGTATTTGCAGGGCAAAGTGTTTAAGTGAGTTGGTCAAGGTCACAGAGGTAGGTAATTATGAAGTGTCTGAGGCTGATTTTGAACCCAGATCCTCCTGACTCCAGGCCCAGTGCTCTGTCCTCTGTGGCACCTAACCTCCCTTGCTTCTAGGATTTTCAGTTCAGTGTTGGATAACATTGCTGACAGTTGCCCTCCTTTTCCCACACTTGACCTTCTTGGAAAGGCTTCTACTTTAGAACCATCACAGATAATGCACGCTACTGGCTTTAAATCAGTGCTTTTTGTCCATTTAAGGGCAAATCAGTTGATACTAATACAATGCAGTGTTTTGGACAGAAATAGGTATTGCAGTAAGTACGGTTTTATCAAAATCTTTTTCTTCATTGACTGACAATCATATGATTATATTTTCCTTTTATTATTTTACAAGGAAGTATGTTGGTAGTTTTCTTATGATAAACCATACGTGCATTCCTAGTATGAATTCCATCTGATCATAATGTATAGTCTTTGCAATATATTGGTATAAGCACATTTTTGTTTTTGTTTTTGCAAGGCAATGGGGTTAAGTGACTTTCCCAAGGTCACACAGTTCAGAAAGAGGTAATTATGTGTCTGAGGCAGGAATTGAACTCAGGTCCTCCTGATCTATGTTCTCTAAAATGCCAATAGTGTAGGGGATATGAACTATTTCAGTCTTACTACTGGTGCTTTTTTTTTTTTTTACTATTGGGAGGAATGGGGATAGCAAAGCACCTAATACAAATTCCACTATACTCACTCACACAGTTTGAATAACAAGAAAGTCTCAGTCAGAGACAGTTCTTGAGCTCACTCAAGGGAGACTTCTAGAAGTCTCTAATGTAGCAAACTTACAGATCAAAATGATGGAGGTTACTGGTTTCACTAATGGCTTCTCAGAGTCTTCCTTCAGTCAGCTGAAACAGAGTTGACCTCTTCCATCTTTCTTCTTTAACTGTAATTCAGAAGTTCCCAAAGCAATTCAAAGATTGAATTCTCTTCAAGTTGAATAAAGAAGTCGGGACACCTATTACTCTTGCTAACTTTTCCTTTCCATTCAAAGAGAGCAGAGCATTCATCTCTACCAACAAGGAGTCTCATACCAATGGGTTCAGGGTCTGAGGTCATGTTTCTGTGAACCTTGTGAGAGGTAAGAAACCTATTGTTAATGACTGATGAATCCATTGTTCTTGTTTGTGAGAGCTAGGATAAACTCTCATTCTCTTTCTTTGATCATAGTTGATCCTGTAGACTGTTATTTTTAAATCATTCAAGTCATGGGTGCATTGACCTATTTATAGTCATAATTAACAAAAGTGATAGCAGAAGAAATATCTTCCTTTCTGATCTTGCCCTGAATTCTGTTTTTTTTTTTTTAAATCCTTCCCTGAGACAGCTCCTGCAAGGTCAGTTCTTTATTAGATTCCTATTAGCAAGAAAAAATATTAGTTAAAGTTGAGTATTTTCCCTGTGAGACATTTCTTGACCTGTTATTCACTTGAACAAGGATTTTACATAATTTACCTGTTTATGTCAAGTAAATATGAGATTTAGGTCTGTGACACTCCATGTAGATAGATCCTTTTATGCCAGATCAGCCCCATAGACCATAGCTAGTAGGGCATTCTGTCAAACATTTGTCCTTGGAGGGTAACACTCTTACTTCTGGTCTGAATAAATTGTTGTGTCCCCAAGATAGAAACTAGGATGGAAGTTTTCCCCTTCACCAATTTTTTTTTCCCAAACCTAATCAGAGCCCTTGCCAATTTTTGGACTGGTCCAAAGAATAATGTTCATTTCTGCATTCATTCAAAATAAATAATTTCAGGGTTTCATTCTGTTAGGAATTTTATGGAATCCTGACTTGCTACCATCAGAGCCTGTCATTCTTAAAACCCTTCTAATGAATTCACTTCTCAGTTCTCTTTGGAGATTCATTTCGTTGCTCTCTGATTTTGCAATTTGGCTCCAGAAGAACCTTCTCTATGTATTTCATGACAGCTACTCACCATCTGAAGTACTGGTGAAGGTAAGTCTGTGCACCATGATGGAACATTGCTGAATATTTCCAGAGCCATACTGCCATTTGAATTGTGCATGCGTAGTTTTTAAGACTACACACTGCCTCTAGAAATACCTTTCCTAATTTTCTTACTCTGATCTTCTTGATGCTTATAAGACTGTTTTCATTACTGCAGCTTATTGTGGATATGAATCTCTATAATATAATAAAATAATAGTTTTTAAATACCATCTCATATTTGCATAATTTTGCTCCACAAAACCAAAATGTGAGGGTCCATCAGATACTTTAATTGATTCCCTCAACACAAAGCAGAAACAGCAATAAGGTCCATCAAAGTTATCAATATATTATAAAATTATAAAACATTAAAACATTGATTATCTTATTAGACAACTAAAATAAAGATTCTGACAACAAAAATTCTTCAAAACAATAAATGCTTCAAATCCCAAGCCTTGAACAATAAAGCAGGAAGTCCAATATAAAAAGTCATCCTTACTGCAAATTTAAACCCTCAT
This sequence comes from Macrotis lagotis, assembly GCF_037893015.1. NCBI lineage: Eukaryota > Metazoa > Chordata > Mammalia > Peramelemorphia > Peramelidae > Macrotis > Macrotis lagotis. The sequence goes on along the minus strand of NC_133658.1, from coordinate 932,530,290 downwards.
GGAATTGAATGTATGATATATATATATATATTTTTTTTACATGAGTGTTCATGCTTGTATAATATCATAATATACATAGCTTAGATGAGATTCCCAATTTGTTCATTTCATTACATTGATGAGTTTATTTTAAGACTTGGAAATTCAGGAAATGACCCCTAATCTACTCAAACTTCTCTTCAGTTCTAGACAACTTATTTGAAATGAAAACTTTTGAATTCAGTCAAAATTACTACAAGCCCACAGGTAGACAATGCTCCTTATATTTAAACAGAGGTTTGTGCTCTTGTAACCTTAATAATATTCTATTTAATTACTGATCTCTTGGCATTTCTGATAATTTCAGTGAACTAGAAAACTTCGGGTAACAAAATAAAAGATTCTGTTGTAGTTTCTGCAGTTAGACAATCATGGGGTATGGAAGGAGGAGAAAGAATCGACGTTTGGGTCTATTTCCCTCAGACTTGATTCTCCCTTCCGTGATGTCCATAGTACCACAGACCCTGCTTGCCATTCCTTTCTCTGCCATAGACCAGTCTTTCCTTTGCTTTATGCTTACTCTAACTTCTAGAATCTACACATCCAGTCTTTTCTCAGATTCTCAGATGACTTCTCCATTTGTATCCATATTGACTAGAGTGTGAGATGAGTCTCTTACATCATGGCTTTGATTAACTCTGATTCAAAATATTATATAAGCTGTTCACATGGAGGGCTAATTATGTGACTTAATCAAACAAGAATTTTGATGGTAGTCAAGACACTAAAGGCAATTGAGGTGATCTTGACTTCCCTTTAAATGTGGCTCTTGGTCAGTATAGACAGTTGTCTCTTAAATGTTATTCACTCCCCTCCAAAGAAGATTGTTATCTTGACCTTGGGATTACCAGCCCTTAGGTTGGACTCATAGACTTGCCTCCTCCTTCCAAAAAAAAAAAAGCACCATTAAACATAATGAATAATATTGAAATCGGTTCCTGCAAATGTAAATTTGGGAAATACAGTTTAAAGTTTTACTGTTTTGGATCCAACTCCCATGGAAACATGTGTACTAACACCCATGAAATCTTGAGACAAGGTCTTAATCATCCTTGCCCTGAGTCCTTGCTACATGGTAGAGTCAACTTCCTGAAATCTTGCCTCTCATTTCTCACTACTTGTTACACAATTTAAAAAGATTCTCCTATTACCAGTCCCCATGGATGAGAAAGTCATGTCCAACTGTTCCAGCTTCCATGTTTTCTGAAGATATATCTAAGTTTCAACTCTGAAGGCCTTTGGGACTTCAACTAGAATTCTAGTAGCCAAACGTTATGTTATACAAGAAGCAATGAGTTCTTTAAAACGAGGAGAGCGCTCAGCTAAAAGAAGAGAAAGGCTCTTCATTAAAGTGAAAATTCTCCAAAGGTTCTAGGGAGTCCAGATAAGAACTTATTAACCCTATTTTTGTCCGATTATCTATCTCATTATCCAAGAACCATATGTTCAAAGGTTTACTTCCAAATTTGTTTTACTAATGAAAAGCCATTGGTTCCTTTGTAATTATTGAATCATCCAAAAAACCTTAGACTTTGTTGGAAGCCCTGTTATTCATCTTTTCACTAGGAGTCAGTGTAGCAAATGGGATATTTGCACAGCCCATGTGCAGTATATGAGGAGAATAAGAAGTATGTGTATGGGATTTGGTGGTTGGGGAAGAGGGTGTGATTGTTTATGCACAGGTATGCAGATGAGGGTGTGATATGGACTCAGGAAATTCTGAAGGCATTCGGCCACCAACTAACACTTCATCATTCCCTTCCATCACTATTCTCATGGGCTTCCATTTCACTCACATGAAAGATTTTTGAATGATCTTTTATGTCTTCTTTTGTGATATCCCCATCTATGCCTACTTAACACTCCACCAGCATGCACCTATATAACATAGTAGTGGGGATTATCTCTTTTTCTCAAATTGGAGTTGGGGTCCTTGGTAACTGTTATGGCTTCACTTTGTTCAGCAGCCACAGGTCAAGGCCAATGGAAACCATTTTGGTCCAACTTATGTTGTCTAATACCATAGTGCTCCCCTCCCAGGGATGCCCATTGGCACTCTTCCATTTAGAAAAAGGATACTTTCTGGGAAATGCAGGTTGTAAAATGTTATTTTATCTTCAACGAGGTGGTTGGGGCCATTCCATCTATACTGCCTGCCTCCTGAGTGCCTTCCAGGTCATCACCATCAGTCCCAGCTATGCTAGGTTGGTGAAACTCAAAGTCAGAGTTCTGAAGTTCATCAGACCATCATGTCTCCTCTGCTGGATATTCAACATGATTATAGAAATCAATGTGCCTATATATATATATATATATATATATATATATATATATATATATCAGAATCAAGGAGCATCAACAGCAGTCATAGAGGTGGGTTGGATCTCCTTTATTGCTTCAGGGAAAGGGCACTTAAAGAGCTAATCATCCTCCCTTCCTTTTGAGACATTTTGCTTGTAGGATGCATGGTCTTCACCAGTGGTTACATGGTATTTTTATCATACAGGCATCTGTCCGGGGTCTTCTTCCCCGGACTCCCGAGTGAGCTCCTCAGTGGGCACTGCTTCAGGCGTCCCTGGTATTTTCCCTCCCCCGGGGATCAGCGAGGAGGGACTCAGGCAGACACTTCTTCAGGAGGCATATGTTTTATTAGGTGCAGAGGGATCCCCCGAATAGCTCAGGGTGATGGCTAATATAGGGGGTTCGTTCTGGGCTGCCACCCCGATCCGCCCCGAGGGCAGGACCTACCACCCGATTGGAGCAATGGACACAGGCCAACCAGGTGAAGCCACTGCACCCCTTAAGGAACCGTATCTTCTTTAGATTGGCCTGACCTCACTCTCGGGGAGGTCCTATCCACTCAGGCGGTCAGGGCCGACCCCCGACAAACTCCCCCTTTTTGTTTAACACAATTAGCGCCCCACCTGCTTATGGGGGGGGGGGGCAGAGCACCCTGGCTCGGTTCGGTCAGTAATCACACAGGGGCTGCCCGAGCCCGGCGATGGCGTGGGCCTAGAAGGTCTGCCTTCAATGCCTCCAGAGAACGAGAAAAGATGAAGAACAATAGTTTCAGGATACATGGGAAAAAGAGACAAATCACAATAAACATTCCTACAGCCGGCAAGAAGGAAAACAACCATCTCAGGTGGAGGGCACCCGTAAACCATTTTAGAAAGGAGTCTTCTTGATCATCCCACTCAGCTCTGAAATGGGAGGAAATGTTGTTGAGCTGGGCTATCAGCATATCTAATTGGTGGATGTCATTGGAGGTGTTGTAGGCTAACATCGCCCCCTGTAATGCCTGTTTAACTCTACCCCAGTCTGATGGGAACTGTGACATATTTACAGGCAAATTAAGCACACAGAGAGGCTGATACTTATAATGGCATTGAAGTTTCATGTACCCTGCCATAAGGGCCAGTCTATCCCCTAACCAGAGGACTGTTGTTTCCAATGCTCCTATTTGCTTCTGTAGAAGGGAGTCAACATGTTGCTGGTAATGCCAGAGGGAGACCTGGTTTGTTATGAATGTTTGGATAGTAGAAGCTAACATAGTCACCTCACTCTCTAGTTCCTGGATCTGCCATTCCTCATACATCTCAATAGCCAAGTTCACCAAACTCAAAGCATCCCCGATCCCATCCCTCCTAGTACGTAACAACTTTTCCCCCAACACTGCACGGTACAATTTTTTCACCAAAGAATCAGCGGGGGACAACGCAAAATCTTCTGCTTTGACAGGTAGGAGTTGGTAGGGAGGGGATACAGCTAGGAACACAGCATACCCAGTATGATTATACCGTAAAACATTTGTAAAAATCGGGTCAGTACAAGTGATGTTAAAAAGGGGTAAACCAGCGGACTCCCCCTTTAGTTGAATAGTCAGGTTAGCAGGGGGACAAAGAAGGAAGAGAGCGTCCGGAGGGGTGTGCGCGGTGGCGCTCAGCCGGTAGCACAAGCGGTCTGTGCCGTCCTTGGTTTGATGGCAAGAGATGTTAAGAGTCTTAAACACATTATACCATTGTTGGAATGAAAAGTCATGACAGGCATCGTCATTACGAGGGCATGGCCACAGGCGAAAAGAGGCGTTCACTCCCCCTAAGGCCGCTCCTATTTTCCAGAGGTCGGGATGCATCTGTCCATACGGTAAGGCAACAGGAGTGGGAGAGGGTCTCATGGTGTACGTGGTGTGGTTCTGCTGTCCATCCCAAAACCATAACTCAGTGTTGTTAGGTAGCCCAAGTGGTCCTAGTCTTGGGATGCCCGTGGAGCAGGGTACCGTAGGTATGCTCCGATATCTTTTCCTTCGTCTCTTCACAGGCCCTGGTCCATTTGACGGGCACCCAGCGTGTTCTCTCACCTGTTTGGAGACATAAGAATCCCTTTCCCCACACCTTAACCTGTGCAGGGCCGTGCCAACGACCCTCCTCATCTCTCCACCAAACTGTGGTCGGACTTTGCAAGTGTGCTTTTTTATCATGTTTTTGTGTTTGTTGTTCATCATGTTTTTGTGTTTGTTGTTCATGTTTTTGTGTCTGTGTTGATGTTGACAGCATCTGTTTCATGGCAGGGGTGATGCCTTGTTCATTATCAATCAAATAATTCCTAGTGAATACTGCTGTTGCTACCTGGGCTGCAGTGAGCCTACCACGCACTCCCCCTTTTTGTTTAATGAGAGTGCGCTTCAAGGATTGATTGGCATGCTCCACGATGGCTTGACCAGTGGGGTTGTAAGGGATACCGGTAACATGAGTGACACTGAATTGGTGGCAGAAGTGAGCAAAAGCAGAGGAGGTATAGGCCGGGCCGTTGTCGGTTTTTAACAACCGAGGTATCCCATGGGTGGCAAAGCAGTGAAGACAATGAGCTATCACATGGCGTACAGCCTCACCAGGCTGCAAAGTGGCCATAATAAAGTTAGAAAAAGTGTCCACAGTGACATGAATCAGGCTGGCCTGAAAGTGGGTGACATCCATCTGCCAAATGTCATTAGGGGCCAGGCCCCGGGGGTTGGTGGCATGTACAAGCGGGGCAGGGCGGAAAGGGACACAATGCCTGCATTGTCGGACAATGCGACGTGCCTCTTCCTTAGGAAGACCATAAAGCCGTGCAAGTGTTTTTGCTGGAAGATGAAATGTGTCATGAACAATAGAAGGATCTGCATACATGACTATCTCACTTTTGATATCAGGGTCAAGGAGAGCCGAGTCAGCTATGGCATTCCCTGAGTATATTGGGCCAGAAGTGGACACATGAGATCTGACATGTAAGACATAGAGGGGGTCAGAGCGGTGTAGGAGAGACCGTTGTGCTTGGTGTAAAAGATCTATGACTGCAGAATTGGACAAAGAAAGATCTGCTAGAGCTAACTGTTGCAATAAGACAAAGCAGTAATAGCTATCAGTGATTAAGTTAAAAGGCTCATAAGCACACAGTTCTAAGGCTATCACAATGGCCTGCAATTCATTCTTTTGAGCTGAGGTATATGGGGTTTGTAGCACCTTCAATATCTTCTTGTCTGGAATATAAATAGATGCTCTATGGTGTTTGGTAGCATCCGTAAAAACATTGACTCCCTGTACTGGCTGAGGAACTACAGGGTTGGAGGGATACTTCAAAGGGAGTTGCAACCATCCTCGTAATGAGGGAGGTGGATGACCCTGAGAAGTGGGATAAATAGACAATAACATGGCCCACTCCTCAGAGTTCTGTGCTAGATGAGTAAGTATTGCAGGATCCTCTTGGAGCAGTAACATAGGAATGGTACCAAAAATAGTGATTGCAGCTTCCGCTGCTTTCAAAAGGAGTTGTGCATCCACTTCAAACTTGTAGGGTATAGACTTCATGGATTTAGATGAATGTACCCATTGTAAAGGACCTGTAACTTGGAACACTACTCCGGCCTTACCCAATGAAGGGTGACACACCAGAGTTACATAAACCGGAGCGGCTGGATCTAATCGGGCAACAATTGATGTGGATGCTAAGTCCTGTATCTGAGTAACAGCTTTTATGGCTGCAGGGGTCCATGTACGAGGCGAGTTCAAATCAGATGAGCCTTTTAAAATATTATACAATGGATACATCATATCATTGGAAATAGGAACTACATTCCTCAGCCATTGGATTGAACCAATTAATTTCTGAAAGTCATTTAATGTAGAAACTTGAGCTGTATCAATCTTAGGAGATTTCTTCACTAAATCCTTGTATACCTGATGTCCTAAATATGTGTAGGGAGGTTCTGTTTGTATCTTTTCAGGGGCAACTTGTAACCCATATGCTGCTAGGGCTGAGGTAATCTTTTGTAAAATAAGTGAGACATCAGTCCGGTGGGATGCAGAAATTAATATGTCATCCATATAATGAATAATAATGGCTCCTGAGTGTTCTCGCCTAATAGGCATCAAAATCTGTGCAACATAAACCTGACATAGAGTGGGACTGTTTGCCATGCCTTGGGGAAGGACTTTAAACTGAAAACGCTGAGCAGGTTCTTGATAATTTACAGCAGGTACACTAAAGGCAAAGCGCTGTCTATCTACAGGGTTAAGGGGTATACTATAAAAACAATCCTTTATATCTATAACAGTTATGGGCCAAGTCTTTGGAATGGCAACTGGAGAAGGCAACCCAGGCTGGGTGGTACCCATAGGTTGTAGAGTGGCATTTACTTTTCTTAGATCTACTAACATTCTCCATTTCCCACTTTTCTTTTTGATTACAAAAACTGGGGAATTCCATGGGCTGGTGGATGGCTCTACTTGTCCAGCCGATAAAAGTCCTTGTACTATGTTAGCAAGGGCCTGTAATTTCTCTTTTGTGAGGGGCCATTGATCTACCCAAACCGGTTTGTCAGATCTCCAAGTCAGTGGTATGGGTTGCGGCCCTCCAGTGACCCCTAGTGGTTTAAAGCTGTGTCTGTAGTCAGAGACAAGCCCAAAGTTTGCAAAACATCCCTCCCCCATAGGGACATAGGAATAGTAAGTACCAAAGGGCGGAAAATCCCTGCTATATCATCACTTTTCCATTTTAGAAATCTTAGAGACTTTTTCGCCAAAGTTCCTCCTGAAACTCCCGTGATGTCTTGGGGAGTTTTTGAAAGTTCCCAACAGGGCTGCCAATCTTTTGTGGATATGACCGAGACATCAGCACCTGTATCAATTAAACCTACAATCTCTCTTCCCTCCACTATAAGTGGTAAAGTGGGACGGTGGGCTGATATAGCCTGTGTCCATGCCACAAATGTGTCCTCATTGGTACACTCTCTCCAATCCTTATCTATCCAGGGGAGGGAAATAGCAAGAGCAACAGTCTCACCGCCTTTTAGTTCTATTGGATAATGGTGGGGATTTGTAACAGTTATAGAAGTCTGGCCTGGGCTTAGGAGCTGTGTGTGGACAATGACCTGGGGAGCGAGAGCAGTTCCAATCACTAAACGGTGGAAGTCCCTAGGGGAGGCTTTAACAGTAGTCGTAGTCCATGGGCTCAATTCTGTGCTCTCTGAGAGGGGAATAGTAACCGAGGGATTTAATAGGTCAGCCCTGAGGTCGGGCCCTCGGCTTCCCGACCCCTCTTCCCGTTTCCCTGCGGCCCATCATTGCTATACTTCTTATTTTTCTGTCTACAATGCTTTGCTATATGACCAGGTTTACCACAGACAAAGCACTTCATTGCACTCTTCTGGGAATTACGGCACTCAGCTTGAAAGTGACCGGCCTTCCCACAACGAAAACAGTTTCCTTTACCCTTTGATCTAGGCACCAAGCTTGTGGTTTGTAAAGCATCAACGAGGAGGTTAATAGAGGTTTGGAGAGGATCCGGTGGGGGTTCCTCGTCTAGGGCCTTATCAATTATCTCCTCTAAGGAGGGGTCAGCAGGAAGAGTAGCTAGCAAGCCTTTTGAATGAGTTAGCCCTCCCTTTATCAACTGAATGATTAAAGGCTGTGCTGCATTTCCTGTCCCGAATTTCCCTTCCACAGTAGTCTGCACTCTGCTGATAAAATCTACAGCAGACTCCTTGGTTCTTTGTTTCAGCTGCTGCAGGGGGAGTCGAGGCTGCTCGAGCCAGTTTGTTCAGGGCATTCAGTCCTGCTACCTGCACTGCCCTGACAATGGGTTCTGAAAGTTGTAATTGAGCCTCCACAGTGTTAAACTGGCCACATCCAATGAGTTGATTAGTTACTAAATCAGAATTATTTGGGTCTATGATCTCAGCCTGTAGCCTGGCCTCTCTGCGCCAGTAGGCAGCCCAGGCGGTGTAATGTGATGACTCTAACACCGCTTGTAAAGTTTCATCCCAATCCATGGGGAGCCAGGCGGCAGTCTGAGTGTTAGAACTTATGAGCCGTTTTACATAGGCAGATCCTGGCCCATAATTATGGACTGCCTCTCTGAGATCTTTGATAAATTTGTACGGTATTGGGCGGCGAACTCTAACCTGTTGGCCGTTTTCTCTTTGCACAAATACTGGGTAAGCAGCTGCTGAGGAGGTAAGATAGTCTAGGTCTTCTTCCTCTACTTCCTCCCCATCCTCCAAAGCCTTATGAATGGCCTGCTGTAAACGAGTCCGGCGGGGTGCCTGTCTGGGGATGGTCGCCCCAGACCCTTCCTTTCCTGTTATCAGCACGTGGCTCCGGCCATCTGCACCCTGTCCACAGCTCCCTTGCCATTCTGTATGTTTGCCCTTTTGTTCTAAAATCTTACTATCACTTTTTACCGGGGCAGGCGATCGACTCGCAGCAGCCAGTTCTTCCCAAGGGTATTTGGGGGCTGGTTCCCTCCGGTCATCAAGCCCCTCATCTGGGGGCGGGGGCCATTCAGGTTCCCCCAGTAATGAGGGTCCTGTTTGTGATTCTCCGGACACGGCTCCTTGTGGGGGCTGCGGGTCAAGGGCCGCAGCCACCACGGAGTAAATTACAAAGTCTGTGTCCATTAGAAAGCCAGGTTTTTCTGTGTTGTAAGAGGACATTTGAGTTCCTACCACTCTCCACTTCTGAGGGTCAATGCCGGTGTGGGAGACCCAAGGAGAGACAACCAATATTTTTTCCACCCAATCCTTACATTCTTTTATACGGACTCTTATACCATGAGTCTTTACTAGTGCATGTACTTGACATGCTAATACTCCTGAATCCTCTGGCTGTAAATGCTTAGACATTCCTTTGCCCATCTTTACTCCCTCTAGGTGTCCCGTGGACCTAGGGTGTCTGCCTCTTCTGTTTTTACTTAAACAGGCTTACCTCACTCGGCGGGGTCTTCGGGTGTCCCTGTTCGGGGGCCAGTTCTGTCCGGGGTCTTCTTCCCCGGACTCCCGAGTGAGCTCCTCAGTGGGCACTGCTTCAGGCGTCCCTGGTATTTTCCCTCCCCCGGGGATCAGCGAGGAGGGACTCAGGCAGACACTTCTTCAGGAGGCATATGTTTTATTAGGTGCAGAGGGATCCCCCGAATAGCTCAGGGTGATGGCTAATATAGGGGGTTCGTTCTGGGCTGCCACCCCGATCCGCCCCGAGGGCAGGACCTACCACCCGATTGGAGCAATGGACACAGGCCAACCAGGTGAAGCCACTGCACCCCTTAAGGAACCGTATCTTCTTTAGATTGGCCTGACCTCACTCTCGGGGAGGTCCTATCCACTCAGGCGGTCAGGGCCGACCCCCGACAGGCATCATCAGAGAGTCCACCATATTCACAACACTTGCCTCTCTCCAAGGATATTTCCAGAAGTCAAGGCCACTCATACCATCCTGCTGCTGGTGAGCATCTTTGTTATTGCTTACTGTATCAGCTGTGGTTTCATACTTTACAAAGTGTACATGATTGACTCTGGTACCTGGGTAGTTGATGTGACTACAGTCAATGCATTGTGTTTCCCAACCATCAGTCACTTTTTGTTGATTCACAGTGACACTCAAAACTTCAAGGCCTGCTGTGTTACCTGGCAGAGACCATGTCTAGTCTTAGAGGAGCTGTCAGGATTTGAGATTCAATTTGTAGTCTCTGGGCCAGATTCCATAGTGAAGATTTCTGGGAAAGGTCCTGATTGAGCTGCCCTGGCCCTATAAAGTAAATCAAAATGAATCAGGATCTGTGGTTGTAAGAGATGTCAACTTTTCCCAGCTCTAAGTATGAGAGATAGAAGTGCCTTAAGAAGGACTTGGGATCACTAGGAGCATAGACTTTTATTAACTTATTAATGCAGCTGTGGTGGTCGCAGCTCCTCTCAGCAGTTTAGAGATGAAGGAATACCCTAGGAGACCTGTTATGGACAATGCCATTCTCATCCTAAGGAAAAAAACACAGAACCTGAATGTATACTCTTTTTCTTTTTTGAAACCTTCTCCCATGTTTTTTCTTCCTTTCGCATGGTTATCTTTCTTCCCCTTCATCCTAATTCTCCTTACCCAAAATGGCTCACATGGTAATATGATGAACACAAATGTACATGTTCAACTTTTGTGAAACTCTTTGCCACCAAGGTGGGGGGCAGGGATGGGGGGGTAGTAGAAAACTCTGTAACTCAAATTTGCAAAAGGATATCTGTTGAAAACCTCACAGATCATGTAACTGGAAAAATAAAACAAAATATCCCCCAAGAGGACCCAGTGTTGTCAGCATCAGTTGCCTGATGGCGTCACCAATTCTGAGAAACTATACAGTTAAGATGCTGTTCCAGTTGGTCTTCATACCGACCAGTTAATCTAGGGGTGCTTGTGGCCCATAAATGATCTGGGCAGAGCCAACAATAGGCACTCTATGACGGGGCTAGAACATGCCCTGGACCTATCCCAAAACAAATAGAATCAGCTCTCCCAATTGGGTAACAAGATAACCATGTAGTTTCCTTTCTTAAAGGGAAAGGAAGCCTTTAGGGACCTGTTAGGACAGGCAGCACTGTATTATCTTCCTTCCAGGTTTTCTAAATTTTCTTCATAAGTTTTCTTTTTAATCACCAGCTTATGACAAATTGTTATAGGATAAAGATAATATCCAAATTTTTTTCCAAGGGCCCTAGTAGAATCAGTGGGAGAGGAGTTCAAAATACTTCTCCCTCTCCCCCAGTTCCCCTCCCCAAGAAAATGACAGAATTTCTAAACTTCAACTAAGGACATGTTAGTCAGTCAATTAGCATGATTTCTGGAACACTTCAGTGCACTGAGGAGATGAAGAAATATAAATAATGACTGCTCACCAGCAACTCACAGTCTAAGGGGAGAGACAACAAGAAAGCAACTCTCACACACAAGTTAGAGAAAGGGTAAAGTGGAAAAGATCAGCAGAAGGATTTTTGCTGACTTCGGAAAGGGAATGAGAGAGAAAAATGTGGAACTCAATAGCTTACAAAAATCCATGATAAAAATATCTTTACATGTAATTGGGAATAAAGAAAAGTAATTAAAACAAAGGAAGTTTCTTAGTTCCACTTTCTTCCATCAGAGTAAAATCATCTCCATAGAGCAGATTGTTGACCTTTCTGCCAGCTTTAGATTCATGTGCTGGCATTTCTAGTTAATTTCTACGTGTAAAAGTTCAATAAACATAGTTCAAATAAATAAATATAACCTTACCATAATCTTTACCCCTTCTTAAGCCAATTGGTTGTTCATGTTTGATCTGAATTGCATAGTTCTAGCTGCTGCTTCTTACCCAGAATTCCTCAGGAGATAAGTAAGATGATCTGGACCTTCCATCCCTTTCAGGAGTAGACAATGATGTCTGGAATCTCCACAGTCAAAGACTTTAGTGTCATCAGTGAAGCAGAAGGACATATTTCTGTGAAACTCCTTGGTTTTCGTGATTCTCCATTTTCTAGACTGTCTTTTAGAATTGTCTTTCTTCACTGAATTACAGAGAAGAGTTAAGTCTGTAGTAGTTCTTCTCAGCAGAAATTCATGGAAGTCTTTCCAGTATTTTCTGAAGCTCACCTGCTCATGATGAAAGAGACCTCTTGATGAGGGTGAAAGACGAGACTGTAAAAGCTAGATTGAAGCTAAATATTCAAGGAATGAAGATTGTGGCAACAGGTCTTATCCCTTCCTGGCAAACAGAGGGAGAAGAAATGGAAGCAGTGACAGGTTTTATATTCTTGTGCTCAAAGATCACTGAAGATAATGTCTTCATCCAGCAAAGGAAAAGGTGCCTTTCTCCTTGAAAGGAAAGCCATGGTTCATCTGGAGCATTAGGTAATAAACTAAAGACAATGTCTTGCCATGCCAACAAAGGTTCAGATAACCAAAACTATGGTTTTTCCCATAGCAATGTGTGACTGTTATAGTTGGATTATAAAGGAAACTTAGTCCCATAATGGATTCTTTTGAACTGTGGCTCTAGAGAAGACTTTTGAGGGTTCCTTAGACAGCAAAGACATCAAATCATTTAAAGAAATTAATGCTGACTATTCACTGTAAAGTGCAATATTAAATACTTTTGCTAATAATGAGAAGACATGACTCACTGTAAGGTGCATGACTCATTGGAAATGACTCTGATGTTCAGAAAGATTGAAAGTGGAAATGATATATGTACCCTATTCCACACCAATCAATTCAAATAGATAATCCTCTGTTTAGCATATAAGTCCTTCATTACCTGTCATAGAAACAATGAACATGAACTGTCCCAGCCTTCAAAGGAATAATGGAGATAGAAGAAGCTGAGGGGAAAGCCAGACATGACTGAATGACAACAGGAGCAACCAAATTTCTCCACTTATTCTACCATCACTTAGCAGTAAGTAGACTGTAGAGCATCATCAATTCCTGTTTGAATTATTGTATATAGCAAGAACCTGATGAGGGCAGGGTGGGTAGCCTGCCCTATATCTCCCACTAGTCTAATGCATCCTCTATTTATCTGCCAGAGAGATTTTCCTAAAGCATAGTATGACCAGACTTTCTCAAGATGTAATCTAGGATTCACAGATTATGCCCCCCCCCACTCCATTCTATCAATTCCAGGGGTACTCAATCACCTGTGGAATCAAATATAAAGTCCTCTTTTTAGCATTTAAATCCCATTCATTGCCTGCATTTACAGTCTTCTGTCACCTAACATGCCACCTCATACTTTTCTCTTTAGTGACATTGGATGCTTTGTTGTTCTTTTCCACAAGATTTTGCTTCTGAAGACTTGAGGTCCTTTCTCTGCTGTCCCCCACTTCCTGAAATGCTCTTCCTCCTTATCTCTTCTTTCAAGTTCCACCTCAAAGCCCATTCTCTAAAGGTAGCTTTCTCCAGTTCTCTTGAACCCTACTGCCTTCCTTCTGCTGATCATTTCCACTTCATCCTTTCTCTAACTTCTGTACAAGAGATGTTTTCTTGTTGTCTCCTTCCTTAGACTCCGAGTTCAAGGAGAGCAGCCATTGGTTGCCTTTCTTTGTCTTCTCAGTTTCTATCATGTATTAACATACTTCATAAATGATGCCTAGCATTTCTGTCATCCACTTGGAAAGGGGGAGGGAGGAGGGAAGTATTGAGAAACTCCTCTTCCACTCTCTCTACCAGGATCCTGGGGAAAAGTAGTGGATGTTATCTGTATGCTATGACAATTGGCCACTGACTGGTGATCTCAAAAAGAAAACACAAAAAACCCTGGAAGCAAGGTAAAATTCAGTGCTGCATGTCCTACCAGGCCCTGAAATGTTTCCATTGCCTTGAAGGAAGGAGACTGTATAGGTTTCCTTGTTACTCAACTGGAAGAGCTGCTTCTTTATATTTTTGGATTGGTCCAAGGCACATTCTAGTTAGATCATAAAGTACCAATTGGTGGCTCTGCCCCAGATCATGTAGGGTCCCCGACCACCCTTGGGTTAGTTGGTCAATATGAGGGCCAGCTGGAACAGGTCCTTAGTGGGATGGTTGCTCAGCACTTGTAACATTATCAGTCAAATGATGTTGACTATTCAGGGTCCTTTTTGGATATTTTATTTTATTTTTCCCATTACAAGCGATGTTGAGTTTTTCAACATTCATATTTGCAGGTTTATGACTTACACATTTTTCTACTACCTTCCCTTACCCAACCCATTTCTCCTCCTTGGATGGAAACAATCTGGTAAAAGTTGTACATGCACATTTGTGTCAAACACATTTATTATATTGTAGTCATTTTGTTTAGGAATAATTAGGATTAAAGGAAATAAAACCACAAGAAATGAAGGAAACTTGCAAGGATTCTGTGTTTTTTCCTTTGGATATGAATGGTATTGTCCATAAGAGATCTCCCAAGGTTATCCTTCTTCTCTGAACTACTCAGAAAGCTGCATCCATCATCATTGAACAACTCATAATGTTATTGTTAATGTGTAAAATGTTTTCTTCATTGTGCTCCCTTCACTAAGCATCAGTTCATGGAATTCTTTCAATGCTTCTCTAAAGTCCAGTCAGTCATGACTTCCTATGGAACAATAGTACTCCATGACAGACATATACTTATAACATATCCAGCTGCTTCCCAATTAATGGAGATCCCCTGAATTTCCAATTCTGTCCGACTACTAAAAGAGCTGCTTTAAATAGGTTTGAATTTTACACTAGATCTTACTTGAACTCCCAGGGCTTCTCCTTCCAAATCTGGAGCTCTTTTCAGTAAAGGACACTTCTCATTTTCCTACAGATCTGACCCACCATATATCATAGGTACCAAATAGCTGCTGTGAAGAGGGTAAAAGACAGACAACTCACTCATTTCAGGAAAATCTATCAATCAGTGAAGCAACAGCTGTGTATTCAGTGGTGACTATGTGTCAGGTTCTGGACTAGGAGCTGGGATTATAATAGGAAGAGCAAAACTTTCCTTGTATTCAAGGAGCTTACATTATAATGTGAAAACAGGAAGGACATATAAATTCCTGCATCATAAATACAAAGTAAATAAATACAAGTTAACCCAAAGCAATTGAATCCAAGGTAGTTTATAAAAGAGGATTGTCTAAGAAAGTGAAAGACTGCTAAAGGTTTCCCACAGAGGCAATATCTAAATTTCATCTAAAAAGAAGATGAATGTAGGTAAGGTACCTACGAACGTACATAATGTAGGTAATGAGACAACAGTAGGAAGTAAGGAGACTTTCCCCAGTACAAAAGCATGAAGATGGGAGATAGTAGGTGAGGAACAAAGGGAGAAAAGATAAGTGAAATGCAGAGTATTGGAGCAGAAGGACTATCTGATGATGCTGGCCAGAGACGTTGGAGTCAGGCAGGGAAGAGCTAATACTAGAAGTTAATAAAAGCCTGTCGTCATAGTGGTCCCAAGTCCTTCTTTAGATTCTCTGTCCCAGATACTTAAGGCTGGGAAAAGTTGACATCTCCTACTACCACAGATCCCAATTCATTTTGATTTACTTTAAAAGACCAGGGGCAGCCCAATCAGGTCCTTTCCTAGAACTCTTCACTAGGAAATCTTACCCGGCAACTAGAAATTTACTCACAAATCCTGACACTATCCCAAGACTAGAGATGTGGCCTCTGCCAGCACGCACAGCAGGAATTGGAGGTTTGAGTGACCCTGTGAATCAACAAAAAGGGGCTGATGGTTGGGAAACACATTGAAATGAATGTACTCACAGTTACTATCCAGGCACCAGAATGTATCACATACACCTTGTAGAGTGAGAAGCCACAACTTATACAGTAAGCAATAGCAAAGATGCTCACCAGCACTAGGATGGTTTGAGTGGCCTTGACCTCTGGAAATGTCCTTGGAGAGAGGCAAGTGCTGTGAATGTGTTGGACTCTCTGATGATGTCGATACAGTGAAAATACCATGTAAATACTGGTGAAGAACATGCATCCTACACACAAGATGTCTCGAAGGGAAGGGAAGATGATAAGTTCTTTAAGTGCCCTTTCCATGTTGCAATAAAGGAGATCTATTTCACTTCTATGGCTGCTATTGATGCTCTTGGTTTCTGTTATATATTTTGTCACACTCATTTCAATAATCATGTTGAATATCCAACAGAGCAGACATGATGGTCTGATGAACTTTGGAAGTCTGACTTTGAATTTTGCCAAGCTAGAGTGGCTGGGACTGATGATGATGGCCTGGAAGGCACTCAGGAGGCAGGTGGTACAGATGGAATGTCCCCGGCCAACACGATGAAGATAAAATACCATTTTACAACCTGCATTTCCCAGGAAGTATCCTTTCTGTAAATGGAAGAGTGCTAGTGGGCATCCTTGCACGAAGAGCACTATGATATTAGTCAGCATAATTTGAACCAAAATGGGTTTCATTGGCCTTGACCTGTGGCTGCTGAACCACGTGAAACCAAAGCAGCAGATAAAGCAAGAATTTCCAAAGACCCCAACTGCAATTTGAGAAGAGAAGACAATCCCCACTACTATGTTATATAGGTACATGCTGCTGGAGTGTTAAGTAGGCATAGATGGAGATATCATGAAAGAAGACATAAAAGATCATTCAAAATATCTTTCTTGGTGAGTGAAATGAAGACCCATAGTTCACCTGTGAGGATAGTGATGGAAGGTAATGATGAATTGTTAGCTAGTGACTGAATGCATTCAGAATTTCCTGAGCCCAGATCAAACCCTCATGTACATACATGAGCATAAACAGAATCACACCCTTTCCCCCAACTGCCAAATCCAGTACACAGGCATATTTGCATCTCCATATACTCTAGTGGGCTATCCAAATATCCCATTTACTACACTGACTCCTAGTGAAAGGATGGATAACTGGGTTTCCCACAACATCTAGGGTTTTTTTGGATGTTTCAATATTTGTAAATGAACCAATGACTTTTTAAATCAAATTTGGAGGAAAAGCTTTGTACTCACAAAGGGCTCATGTGGTTTTTGGATAATGAGATAAATAATAGGACAAAAATTGGGGGGATGTAACTTCTTATATAAACTCCCTAGATCCTTGGGAGAATTTTCCCTTTGATGAAAAGAGCCTGTCTCTTCTTCCAGCTGAGAGCTCTCCTCCCTTTAAAGAGCTCATTCCTTCAGGTATAAGGTATGACTACTGCAATTCTACTTGAAATCCCAAAGGCCTTCAGAATGGAAACTTAGATAATTAGAAAACATGGAAGTTGGACATGACTTTCTCATCCATGCAGACAAGTAATAGGAGAATTTTTAAAAATTGCCACCAAATAGTAAGAAATGAGAGGCAAGAACTCAGGAATTTAACTGTACCATGTAAGAAGGACTCAGGGCAAGGATGACTAATATCTTCTCTCAGGATTTTATTGGTATGAGCATAATTTTTCAGTGGGAGTTGGATTCCAAACACTAAACCTATGTTTCACAGATTCATATTTCCATGAATAGATTTCTACTTTATTCAATATTTTCTTTGGACGGGAAGGAGGGCAAGTCAATGAGTCTGAGCTAAGGTCTGGCAGTCACCTAGGTCAAGATAACAATCTTCTTTGGAGGCGAGTAAATAAGATTTAGGAGACAACTTGTGCTGACCAACCGCCACATTTAAAGTCAAGAACACCACTTGTTTTTGGTGTCTTGAATAACATCAATTTTTTTTGACAGTCACATAATTAGCCCCCTGTGTGAACTGCCTATATAATGCTTTGAATCAGAGTTGACCAAAGACATGATGGGAGAGACTTGTCTCTCTAGAGAATTTTGATACAAATGGAATAGTTATCTGAGAATCTGAGAAAAGACTGGATGCCTAGATTCTAGAAGTTGGAGCAAGCATAGAGCAAAGCAACGACTGGGCTATGGCAGAGAAAGGAGTGCCAAGGAGAGTCCTTGGCTTATGGGAATCATGGAAGGGAGAATCAAATCTGAGGGAAATAGACCCAAAAGTTTATTGGTTTTTTTATTTTTAGGTTTTGTTTTTGCAAGGCAAATGGGGTTAAGTGGCTTGCCCAAGGTCACACAGCTGGGTATGTGTTAAGTGTCTGAGGTCAGATTTGAACTCAGGTACTCCTGACTCCAAGATCAGTGCTCTATCCACTGTGCCACCTAGCCACCACCCCAAAAGCTGCTTCTTTCTCCACCTTCCATGCCCTATGATTGTCTAACTGCAGAAACTACAGCAGAATGCTTCATTTTGTTTCAGCAAGTTTTCTAGTTTACTGAAATTGTTCAGAAATGCCAAGAAACCAGTAGTTAAATAGAATATTATTATGGTTACAAGAACACTACCCTCTGTTTAAATATAAGGAGTATTGTCTACCTGAGGACTCATAGCAATTTTGCCTGAATTCAAAAGTTTTCATTTCAAAGAAGCCATCTAAAACTAAAGAGAAGTTTGAAGAGATTAGGTGCCATTTTCTTGATTTCCTGGTCCCCAAATAAACTAATCAGTGTAATGAAATACTCCAATTGGGAATCTCATCTAGCCGATGTATTTTATGACTATATACATGTATGCACACACATGTAAATATATATCACACATTAAGTTCCATGAGGATTTAAATTTGAGGTAAGGATGACTTTTAAATTGGACTTCCTGCTTTATTGTTCAAGGCTTGAGGTTTGAAGCATTTATAATTTTGAGGATTTTTCATTGTAAGAATCTTAATTCTGGCTGTCTAATAAGTCAATCGATGTTTTATTGTTTTATGATGCTTATGATGTACTGATCACTTTGGTAGATCTTATGCTGTTTTTGCTTTGTGTTGAAGGAATCAATTAAAGTATCTGATGGACAGTTTCAATTTGACATTGTGGAGCAAAATTATGCAAATATGAGATGGGATTTGAAAACTATTATTATTTTATGGAGATTCATATCCACAGTAAACTGCAGATATCTTGCAAAAAACATGCTTAATGAAAACAGTCTTATAAACATCATAAAGATCATCTAAGAAAATTAGTTAAGGTCTTCCTAGAAGTAGGGTCTAGTCTTAAAATGTAAGCATGGAAAATTCAAATGGCAGTATGGCTCTGGAAATATTCCACAATGCTCCATCATGGTGGACACACTTACCTGCACCAGGAATTCTGATGGTGAGTAGCTGCATTTAAATACATAGTGGAGGTTCTTCTGGAGCCAAATTACAAAATCAGAGGGTAAGCAAATGAATCTCCAAAGAGGACTGAGAAGTGAATTCATCAGAAGGGTTTCAAGAATGACAGACTCTGATGGTGACAAGTCAGGATTCTGTAAAATTCCTAACAGAATGAAACCCTGAAATTATTTATTTTGAATGAATGCAGAAATGAACATTATTCTTTGGACCTGAGGAAAAATTGACAAGGGTTCTGATTGTGTTTGGGGAAAAAAAATTGATTAAGGGGGAAACTTCCATCCCAGTTTCTATCTCAGAGACACAACAATTTATTCAGGCTGGAAGCAAGAGTGCTATTCTCTAAGGACAAGGACTTGATAGAATAACCTACCTAGCTATGGTCTATGGAGCTGACCTGGCATAAAAGGTTCTATCTACCTCGAGTGTCATAGACCCCAAACTCATATTGACTTGACATCAAATTTTAGATCATGTAAAATCCTTGCTCATGTGAATAACATGTGAAGAAATGTGTCACAGGGCAAATACTCATTTTCAATTAATATCTTTTCTTGCTACTAGGAATCTAATGAAGACATGACCTTTCGGGTGTTGCATCAAGGGAAGGATGTTACAGAAATACCAGAATCCAGGAGAAGACCCACATGGAAGACAGTTCATCTGCTATCACTATATGAAAGATGACTTTAAATAGGCCAATGCATCCTGGAAGAGAAAGGAACTTAAATGGTTTAAAAATTAAGGCCTACAAGATCAATTGTGATCAAAGAAAGGGAACATTAAGTTACTTAGGTTGTCAGAAACAACAGCAATGGACTCACCAGTTATTCATAATAGGTTTCTTCCCCCTCACAAGATTCATAGAAACATGACCTCAGACATTGAACCTATTGGTATGGGACCCCCTGTTGGTACAGATGAATGTCTACTCTCATTGAGGGGCAAGGAAAAGTGGGCAAGAGTAACAGAGATGCTGACTTCTTTAGTCAACTTGAAAAGAATTCAAACTTTGAGTTGCTTTGGGAACATATGAATTACAGTTTAATGAAGAAAGATGGAAGAGATCAACTCTATCTCAGCTGGCTGAAGGAAGACTGAGAAACCATTAGAGAAGCCAGTAAACCCCATCATTTTGCTCTTTCAGTTTGCTGCATTAGAGACTTCTCGAAGTCTCCTTTGAGTGAGCTAAAGAACCTGTATCTGGCTGAGACTCTCTTGCTAATCAAACTGTGTGAACATAGTGGAATTTGTGTTAGGTGCTTTGGTATTCCCCTTCCTCCCAATAGTTAGAAAAGTCCCAGTAGTAAGAGTGAACTAGGTCATATCCCCTACACTATTAGCATTTGAACGAACATAAATCTAATTCTTCACTCATATCTTGTCTCAATAAGAAGTATAGAGAGGTGACCACTGGTCCCACTTTCCTGCATCTTCTCCTGGGAAGAATTAAAATGTCCTTTGGAGAATAATGGAGGTCAAAAAGTCTAGAGATCCCTGTGTGTCAGTCACCCAGTGATTCACCCATGTTATAGGTTAGGGGACAGCCTACCTCACACATGAGGCCCTCTCTTTTTAAAAGACCTTAGTGAAAGATGATTCTGAAAATTGGGAATGTACATTGTTGTGCTAGAAAGTGTAGAACAAATTGCTGTTGGGTTGCCCTCATTGTACAAGAAACATTTGAAGGTTTGGGGGTTCAAGGAATAAATTGGAGAACTAGGCATACCTGGATACATCAAATCACTCTGGAATGCCCAGAAGATGTCGTTGGTATCAAAAAGAGGAAGGACATTTGAAGGTTTGGAATCCCCAAATTCAACCTGCCTCGGTGGAAGATTTAACTTTGATTCTAATCATTGCATTCTGCTTAGAATTGAAAGACACTATAACCAAGGTATTGGGACACATGACTTGCACAACGTGATCCTTCATGAAGCTTGTGGGAGAAATGCTGAAGAGAAGAATCAAGAGGCTGAAGAGACTCAACTTCTAAAGAAGATTCAGAGATCCTTGACTTTTCTTTGATACCAGAGAGGAGAATGGAAAGAGTTGCTAAGTCTGAAGTTTAGCCAGAGGACAAATAAGCTGCCATTGCACGAATGGGATAAATGTGTAAAAGGAGAGATTCATGAGACAAAAATAAAAGTACCTGGTATTTCTAGCTTTAAAGATAGGATCTCAGTTAATCTTCATTGCACTTCTCAAAAATTGATAAGATTCTTGCTCCCTTATCCAGGAAAGTATTGTTATTCTCTATTAACAGTATGATAAAATAAAACATTGTCTCTTTTGAGTTTATTCCATACACAATCTGGTCCCTTCCTACTTTCCAACATTTTAATGTATTTCTTCCCATTAAATATTATGAAATAATGGGGAAAAGGGAGGAAGTTGCCGGAAGTCTCCCCATTTGTTATTAAAACAATTTTAATTAGTACCTCAAAATGATCTCTATAGTGATAGAACCCACAAAAGGACAGGATGAAACAACTTTCCACAAGATAACTTGGCAGGATTTCTGTGAAGGTCTGCCTCACTTGGGTAAAGGGGGAGCATGGCCCAGTGAAGGTGCTTTCCAGTTAAGGCTTCATGAGGCCTCTCACCCCAGAACAAATCAGCAACTGAGGCCCAGCAGACCTGGCTCAGCAAAGAATGAAGTTACAGGACTGAATAGAATGTTAGAAAAACTAGTTGTGATAGACCTCTGGAGATCACTGAATGGAAATGGAACAAAATATGCCTTCTCAGCAGTATATGGCACCTACACAACAAATATCCAGGTATTAATAACACAAAACACAATCAAAGGCAGAAAGGCAGAAATATTAAATGCATACTTTTTGGATCATGACAAAACAAAAATTATACTTCATAAAGTTCCATGGAAAGAAGGATTCAAAAATGTGTAGAAAGACATTCATTTAATTCAAAAGAATAAGTCCTTGAAAGAGTAAATCATAGAAACCATGGATCATTTCATGCAAGAGTGTGACACTCAAAGAGTATAACAATTATCAGACAACACACCAAAATTTATGGGATGCAGCCAAAACAGTGCTCATGGGGAAAATGTGAATCGCTAAATGCTTCATCCATAAAATAGAGAAAGAGCAGATCAAGAAATTGAGCACACCAATGAAACACCTGGAAAAAGAACAAATTAAAAATCCCCAATAAATACCAAATTGGAAATACTGAATATCAAATGAGGGATTCATAAAACTGAAAACAAGAAAATCATTAATCTAACAAATAAAACTAAGAACTGCTTTATTGTTCACCTGATAAATAAAAAAGAAAGAAAATCAAATTAACAGTAAAAGAATCCAAATGGCTGAAATTGTCACTAATGAAGACCAAATGAAAGCAATAACTGGGAGCTATTATGCCCAACTGTATGCCTATAAATCTCCTAATCCAGGTTAAATGGATTAATATTTGCAAAAGTTGTAAATTGCACAGATTACCATTGGGAAAATTGAATTCTTTTTTTTTTGAAAATTGAATTCTTAAGAACCCCATTTTAGGGGAAAAATGAACTAAAGAAAAAATATTAAAGGTCCAGACTTCTTTAATAAACTTCCAGAGTGCTCAAACATGAAATTACTTTGGATATTTCTGACTTAGACTTTCAAAAGGAAAAATGGACAAATGGACAAAGCTACCTGTACTGGGAAGACTTAAGGGGAACCAACAGTGCTCCCTCATTTCCCCTCTTCATATTTCCTAAGATAGAGGCTTCTAAGAGTTCTAGGAGTTTCATCTGAACTCTAAGAAAAAATTCCCTAGGCCAGAGGGATTAAAAATGAATTCGACTAAACACTGAAAGAACATTCAACATTAGGACTATATAAACTATTTGGGGAAATGGGTAAAGGAAGAGGCCTACCAATTTTTTTCATGGCACCAACATGGTGTTGATGTCTAAACAAGGAAGAGCCACAA
Organism: Macrotis lagotis; assembly: GCF_037893015.1. Taxonomy (NCBI): domain Eukaryota; kingdom Metazoa; phylum Chordata; class Mammalia; order Peramelemorphia; family Peramelidae; genus Macrotis; species Macrotis lagotis. The sequence continues at coordinate 932,507,330 of NC_133658.1, read as the reverse complement.
CAGAAATAAAATTACAGACAAATTTCCCTAAAGAACATTGATGCAAAATTTAAATGAACCATTGGCATAAAGATCATAGCAATATATCACCAGGATCATACACTAGGAGCAGGTGGCATTTCTATGGGAAGTGGTTCCATAGTAGAAAAGCCATTGGGTCTCAGCAGCCCAGTTTTTTTCCTTTCTCTTATCCTGGACTCCCATTTCTTCTCCATGAGCACCTCCATGTTGTACCCCTCCCTGCAGTGTCACACCAGGACTTCTGCCTCTTTGAAGGAAATATTAAGAGCAAATAGACAGAAAACTCTGTATATCATGGTCTACAATGGGGAAACTCCATTCTGTGATAACTCTTACCCTCCAGCTTCCAAGTTTCTTTTTAGCTCTATATACACTTTTCAATTGAGTCAAGTAGGCTCAGAAAGAAATATATTTTCTTTCAAAAACTTTTCCCTGTGGGCCCATGGCCATGGTTGGGAAGATGAAAAGAAGCAGTGAGAAACTAGGCTCACCATGGGACACTGCAGTAACCAATTTCTCTATTGGAAAGAACACTCTTTTGTTGGAGATTCAGTTGGAACTCTTTCTGAACTCATTTGAGGTTTTTCTTGACAAAGCTACTAGAGGGGGTTTCCTTATTCACTTTTCAGATGAGAAACTGAGACAAACTTGCCCAAGGTACGAAAACAAATAATTGTCTGAGACTGGATTTGAACTCATCAAAGTGAGTCTTTCTGATTCCAAAGAGAGTTCTCTAAACAATGAGCTACTTAGGTAGCCACCATATAGAAAAATCCAAAGATATTTTTATTGATAATTCAGAACCCCCCATTCTTAAATGAAATTAAGTATAATTTTCTTTCTCTGCTTTTAATATAAAACTTTTATTTCATTTCCAATTATATACAGTAGTAGTTTCTACCTATCATTTTTTGTAATGTTTGGACTTTAGCACTTCCCCCCCCCCACCCTTCCTCTCCCTTCCACCAACCCCCCTCACACCAAGCAGTTTTATAATCTTTAGTTTCCATGCAATACGCTGACCCAATGTGAATGTGTTGAGAGAAAAATCATATCCTTGAGGAAAAAAATAAAATATAAGAGACAGTAAAATTACATACTACATAAATATTTTTTAAATTGAATATAATAGTCTCTGGTCTTTGTTTAAACTCCACATTTCTTTCTTGGGATATAGATGGTATTCTCCATCAGATACCCTAAAATTGGCCCTGAAGATTGTGCTGATGAAGTGAGCAATTCCATTAAGGTTGATCCTCATCACTATGCTACTGTTGGGGGGTACAAAGTTTCTGTTGTTGATTTTTTCCCGTGGTTTGTATATCAAAATCAAAAAATTTTGTTAGGATTCATGATTTGCCTATTATTTCAACTAAGTTTTTCAATATTAGAAATACTGGGGGCGGCTAAGTGACACAGTGGATAGAGCACCAACCATGGAGTCAGGAGGACCTGAGTTCAAATCCAGCCTCAGACACTTAATAATTACCCGGCTGTGTGGCCTTGGGCAAGCAACATAACCCCATTGCCTTGCAAAAACCTGCAAAAAAAGAAATAGTGGGTCTTTTAATATTTGATTCAATTCACAAGGAAATTCATTTTGTCCTGTAGTTTATTTCGTAGAAATCTCATATATGATCTGTCCAATTACTTTTTCTAAAATCGGACAATTTAAACATTCTGTTGCCTCTTCTGCTAATCTAGGCAATTTGTGTTCTTATAAGTATTCTTTCATTTCATTTAAATTGTTAAATTTATGCTTGGACTATTGAGCAAAAAAAAACCCCTCCTTATAATTGCTTGAACTTCATCTTCATTAGTGTAATATTCACCTTTATTTCGGATATTAGTGATTTGGTTTTCATTTTGTTTTCAAAATCAACTTTTCCAAATGCTTATCTATTTTGATTATTTATAAATGCAACTCCTAGTTTTATTTATTAACTGAATGAGGTTGTTACACTCAATTATATTTATTAATCTTATATTCTTATATTAATGTCTCCTTTAATTTTTATGGTATCCAATTGAGTTTTAGTATGGGAACGTGAATGCAAAATTCTAAATCTAATACTAGCTAAGAGATTACAACCGGGTCAGTTTCGTGGCACAGTGGATAGAATATCCATCCCAGAGAAAGGAGGACCTGGGTTCAATTCCTGCCTCAGACACAAAATAATTACCTAGTTCTGAGCTGTGTGACCTTGGGAAATTCACTTAACCCCATTGCCTTGTAAAAACAAAAACAAAAAAGTGCTTGCACCAATATATTGCAAAGACTATACATCATGGTCAAATGGAATTCATACTAGGAATGCAGGTATGGTTTATCATAAGAAAACTACTAGCATAGTTACTTGTTTAAATAATGAAAGTAAAATATAATTATTTGTTTATATCAATTGATGCAGGAAAAGATTTGGATAAAACCGTACTTGCTGCAATACTTATTTCTATTCAAAACGCTTCAGTGTATTGGGATCAACTGATTTGCCCTTAAATGGACAAAAAGCACTGATTTAAAGCCAGTAGCGTGCATTATCTGTGATGGTTCTAAAGTAGAAGCCTTTCCAAGAAGATCAAGTGTGGAAAAAGGAGGGCAACTGTCAGCAATGTTATCTAACACTGAACTGAAAATAATAGAAGCAAGGGAAGTTAGGTGCCACAGAGGACAGAGCACTGGGCCTGGAGTCAGGAGGATCTGAGTTCAAAATCAGCCTCAGACACTTCATAATTACCTACATCTGTGACCTTGACCAACTCACTTAAACACTTTGCCCTGCAAATACAAACAAACAAAAAAAAACCCTTAGAAATTATATGAGTTAAAAAAATAGAAGGAATCAGAATAGGGAAGGAGGTGTAAAACTAAATCTTTTTGGGGTAGCTAGGTGGTGTAGTGGATAAAGCACCGGCCTTGGAGTCAGGAGTACCTGGGTTCAAATCCAGTCTCAGACACTTAATAATCACCTAACTGTGTGGCCTTGGGCAAGCCACTTAACCCCATTTGCCTCACAAAAACCTAAAAAAAAAAAACTAAATCTTTTTTGCATATGATATGAGAGTATACTTGTAAAATCCCAAAGACTCAACTAAAAAATGATTTGAAATAATAATTTTAGGAGAGTACCAAAACATAAAGGAAGCACATATGAATCATCAGCATTCCTACATATCACAAACAAAATTGCTCAGAAAGAGATTGTAAAAGATTAGCAATTTAAAATGACATAAAATGACATAAAACACCTGGAAGTCCAACTGCCAAAAGAAACTCATGAAATATAGAAGCATAATTTTAAAAATATTATTTATCAAATGAAATCAGATTTACATAATTGGTAAATTCTTAATTATTCCAGAGTAGGCATGGACAATATAATAAAAATGACAATCGATGATCTCCCAATTAAATTACAAAATAAATTACTGAATTAGCAACATAACAAAATTCATCTGAAAGAACAAAAAGTCAAAAACAGCAAAAGAATTAATGGAAAAATATGGAAAGCAAGAAGGGTTAGCAGTAAAAGATTTTAAATTATATTATGAAGTAATATTATCAAAACTGTTACTGGCTAAGAAATAGGAAGTTAAATCAGTGGAGAGAATAGACATACAAATTATAGCAGCAAATAATTATAATAAACTTGCTCTGGAAAGTTTAAATAATGAAAATTTTGGGATAGGAATTCATTAGTTGGTATAAATTGTTGGGAAAATGCAAAATAATATGAGAGAAACTGGCTAGAGTCTCAGAAACTTTGAACTTTTTACCACCAGAGATCACTCAAAGTACTCTGAGCCATGTACTAAGAGGCAGAGAAAATGAAGGGAAATGCCCCCTGCCCTGGGACTCCCTTGATGAGATGTGTCTGCTCCTTGCTGAGGACACAGCATCCCCACCTGCCTGGCCCAGAAGCTGCAGACTCCCTTCCCCACCACTTTCCTTGGATGCAAGCCTAAGACAGACACTCGCACTCACCTGAACACCCACCTCAGAGCAGACAGGGACAGTCTGGGCTGCAGTTATAGGTGCTGGATGTCTGAGCTCATCCCCCTCAGAGACGTGATTATCATGTCACCCACAGGAGAAGTGATACCATATGATTAGGGAGTCAGTGGTGTCCCTTGGGTTTCTGAGGAACTTTGGCCCCTTGAGCCTATCAGGGTCTGCAATTAGGACTTAGTAATGAGTGTTCAGGCAGAGGCTACAGCAGCTGGGAGAGACCCTCTGATGAGCTCCATGGAGAGAGCTTGTGAGTTAGGGCCTGGCAGGGCCAAGTGTGGAGTACTGAGGAATAGAGAACCAATTTGGGCTGCACATGAAATGGACAGTCATCAAGGTCACACCTGGGTCCTGCTCACGCCATCCCCTCTTGAAGGCCTTGAAGGCAACACCTTCAGGGATGATTCTGATTTGAATGAAGAAAGTTGACTTGGTGTATATGAAGAGGCAGAAAGGATCAACAGGTTAAACCATCAATATTAGTGAAGAAGGCTCTCTGTCCACACACTTGTCCAACCTCTCTGGTATGTGAGTGAGCACGTGATGCAGTGGGGAGAGCCCTGGACTTTAGGTCAGGAAAGCCAGGCTGGAGGATCTACTTTGATCTTATTTTATTTTTCTTCTCTGAATCTTAGTGTTTTCCCCTTTGGAACAGGAATAATCTGACTGGCACTATCTTCATTTCCCAATTGCTAAGAGGAAAACCTTTGTTAACCTCAAAGTATGATGTACCTGTGAGGTGCTATTTGTAGACTCATTTGGTTCTGGGACCTACCCCTCTGGGAATTCCCTCTGATCCTGTAGATTGACTCATGGTAGGGTCTCCTAGAAGTTAGCCGAAGATGTTCCACCCTACATGCTCCGGGCCTTTATTTCCCCTGACATGTGAGAAGACCAGAAACTCGGGCTTACAAGTGATCAAGTCCTGTCCCCCCCTTCTCAGGGACTTCCACAAAGACATTTTTTTTTACTTTTGTATTTTTCTAGGCCTGCTGTCGTACATGCTTTGTTATCTAGCTGGCATTTATACAGGGAAAGCTGGTATCTAGCTTTATATATAAGGAAAGTATTTATAAAGCATTTTACACATATGATCTTATGGGAGGGAGACCCCATGTGGCTCTCCTTCAACTTTAACCAGGGATTTTATGTTTAGGAAGCCACATAGCTCTAAGCTTTATCATTTATCGATCATCTCTCATGATCCCAAAGATAGAATGGGCAGATTCCCAAGACAGTTTCATTGCTGACACTTGATTCTCATTCCCTCATTCTAACTGAGAACCTCCCAAAACCTTCCCTATATCCTTAGGTCAGCAATCTTGACTACACCTTAAGGTGACTGATGTGCCTTTAGTTTTCTTTCTTCCTCAGTTTGGAAAAATTACAACCCTACTGTCTTTGGGGTAAGTGAATGTCTTCTTAGAGCAGGTTACATTCCTCTTCCAGCTCTGGAATTTGACAATCTCTTTGAAAATCAGTTGGAAACTCACTGTAAAGGTTATTAAGTTCAAAAAAGAATACTCCAGGAAATCACCTTTGATTAATCTATCAATGGGTCGGAATATATACATCTATATCTATATTGATAGATATACATGTAGAGACCTAGATAGATATTTCTGTAAAAGATTCAGAAACAACCCATGCACCAGACATGCTCAAATGGAGAGCCACATCTGGCTTCCCTGCAGTGCCCACCCATCTCCCTGACCTGCAGGACAGGACATAGACTTCTTGTTTTGTCATTGTTTTTACAAAATATCTATGGGATGCCTACTGCCTGGAACACTACCAAATGCTGGGAATTCAAAAAGAACCAGAAATAAATCCTGGTCCTCAAGGAATAAGTCCTCTAATGGGGAAGAAATCACATGCAATGGGAAACTCCAAAGTCTAGGTAGAGTGGTATTTTTCATGGAGAAATGCTTCAGATACATTTCTTAAGCTTGTTTCTGCAGATGTATTCAGAAAGGTAGTTCTTTCTTAGCCAGAGACCCAAGGTCAAAAATTTCAGTGGAAAGTGCTTTGGCCTCTGGTTGGAGACTGTGATCCACTATGCCCCCCCCAAAGTGATAATATGACAGAAATAAGGATCTAGAAGTCTGAATATAGGTTTTCTAATGGACACCGTTAGATAAAAACACATTATTTGTGGGGTTTTTTGCATTTTGTTTTGCTCAGTTACAAGGAAAAACAATTTTAACATTGATTTTTTAAAACTTTAAAATTATAAATTTAATCATACAGTCCCAATAAGCAATATTTTCTATGTGTCTAGACCATTTCTTCAGGGGGATTATCACTTTGGGATTGGTTCCTAAGAAAATACTGGCTTTCTGGGTCAAACCACTTGAAGAAGGCCAGACTGGCTTGTTGAAAATGCTGGAGAAATACCAAAGCTGTTAAAGGAAAAATGAAAACTCCGAAGGATTTACTGTTTAATGCCTTCAAATAATGAACATAAAGTCAAGGAGAAGAGAAAGAAACACTTAAGAAGAAATGAATAAGAAGATAATGGAGGAAAGAAGCTCATCTTTCATTTTCTCCGTACCCCAAGGTGAGGAGGATCATACAAATTCCGTAACAGCATCCAAGGACAACTGGCAGCAGCTTCTGTATTGGGACTCAAGGATAGAATGAAAGAAATGAGAATCATAAATGCAAAGTTCTACAAAGAGTCTAGTAGACAGATTATCTCCTATCTCACGCAATCCTCTTGAGGACTCCAAGAAAAAGACTTCCAACACTTTCAAACAAATACAATTGGGGGAGGGGAATGGTAGAGTCAAGATGGCACCATGAACCTGGGAAACTCAAGGAACTTTTCCTAAAACAGCTGTAAATGAAACTTTCAAAGAGATCCTAAAACCCACAAAAAACAGTGAAGCAAGTTTTCAACTTAAGATATTATAGACGAACTTCAGTGAAGGGCTGTTTCCTGCGAATAAAAGGGGATTATAGCTCAGCAGTGTGATAACTGGAAAGTCAGAAGGAATTCTTAGCCTCAGCAAAGTTCAGTTCTGGCTCATCCAGCCAGAGGTGCAGCAGGCCAGTAATGAGGGTCCCAGCCCCAGGCTAGAGGACAAATTTTGAATCCCAGGATCACTGGTGCAACAGGCAGGACTGGATAGGATTATCCTAATACTGGGAGCAAACAGTGAGCACCTGAAACATCATAAGCAAGTAATAAGACAGGACCCTGACCCATGGTCTGAGTACAAATTTGGAAAATACAATAATGGCCACTGGATTAGAAACCAATCTTAAAGAAGTGAATGCCAAAGCATGTCCAAATTACCAAGCAATTTCACTCATGTCATATGCCAGAACATTATGCCTCAGTTTCTCAAGCTGGGCTTCTGAACTATGTGGACTGAGAATGTCCAGAAGAAACAGCTGGCTTCAGAATTGGTAGAGGAACTAGAGACCAAAGTGCCAACATTCCCTGGAGTATCACTAAAGCAAAGGAGTTTCAGGGAAAAACATGTCCTTCTCTTCACCTAATACACTAAATCCTTTGATTGTGGAGGTGCCAACCATCTTTGTCTACTCCTGAATGACATGGATGGACCAGATCATCTTACTTATCCTGAGGAATGCTGGGTAAGAAGCAACAGGCAGGACTATACAGTGAGAACCAAACATGGAACAACCAATTGGGTTAAGACTGGGAAAAGATTAAGGCAAGGTGAGATTTATTTATTTGAACTCGACTTTACTGAACTTATATGCAGAGTACATAGTTCGGAATGCCAGACCTGGTGAATGTGAAGCAATAAGGAAGGTTGCTGGGAAAAACAGCAACAATCTCAGATATGCAAATGATGTTAGAGATGGTAGAAAGTGAAAAAGGAATGAAGAAAACTCTTTTGAATATTTAATTTCCTTTATTTCAAATTGCATGCAATGATGTTTTACCATGGATTTTTATGAGCTTTTGAATTCCACACATTTCTCTCTCCTTCCCTTCCCTATGATACCATATATACTGATAGAGGTCATTCATGGTTAATACATTTCCATATTGGTCATGATGTGAAAGAAGAATCAGCAGAAAAGAGAGAAAAAATGAGAAGGAAAAAAAAATCAGTTTTCCAAAGAGAAAATAATATGATTTGGTCTCCATTCAGACTCGATAGATTTTTCTCTAGATGTGGGTGGGATTTTCTCTCCTAAGTCCTTTAGGATTGTCCTTCACTGAATTGCTGAGAAGATTTAAGTCTATTCTCAGCATGACTTCATGGAAGTAAGTCCTTCCAGAACTTTCTGAAGTTCACCTGTGCATGATTTAAGAAACTCTTGATGAGGGTGAAAGAAGAGACTGTTTACAGCTTGGTTGAACCTAAATATTCACAGAATGAAGATCTTGGCAACTGGTCCCATCCCTTCCTGGCAAACAGAGGGAGAACAAATGGAAGCAGTGACAGGTTTTATATTCTTGGGCTCAAAGATCACTGAAGATGGTGTCTTCATCCAGCAAATTATGAGATGCCTTCTCCTTGGAAGGAAAGTCATGGTTCACCTGGAGTAGCAGGCTAAAAAAGTAAAGCCACTGCTTTGCTGTGGTAACAAATGCTCAGATGGCCAGACCTAGAGTTTTTCAGTAGCAATGGATGACTGTAATAGTTGGATTATAAAGGAAACTTAGTCACATAATGAATTCTTTTGAACTATGGGTTAGAGAAGACGTTTGAGAGTCCCTCAGACAGCAACGACATCAAATCACTTAAAGAAATTATATCAGACTATTCACTGTAAGGTGCAATATTACAGTTGAAATTTGAATACTTCCACGAATAATGAGAAGACGTGACTCATTGGAAATGACCCTGTTCAGAAAGCTTGAAAGTAGGTATGATGTTTGTACCCTCCCCCACACTAATTAATTAATTCTAAGAGTTCTCAGTTTCAGGATCAACTAGAAAATCCTCTGTTTAGCATTTAACTCCTTCATTATTTGTCATAGAAACAATGAACATGAACTGTCCCAGCCTTCAAGGGATAATGGAAATAGAAGGAGCTGAAGGGAAGTCAGACATGACTGAATGACCACAGGAGCGACCAAATTTCTCTGCTTATTCTCTGTCCCAGATGATTAAGGCTGGGAAAAGTTGACATCTCCTACTACCACAGATACTGATTCATTTTGACTTACTTTACAGGGTCAGGGACAGCCCAATCTGGTACTTTCCTAGAAATCTTCACTAAGGAATCTTAACCAGCAACTAGAAATTGATGCACAAATCCTGACCGCTATTCCAAGGCCAAAGATGTGGCCTCTATCAGCAAGCACAGCAGGACCTGGAGGGTTTGGGGTCCCTGTGAATCAACAAAAAGGGGCTGATGGTTGGAAAACACAATGAAATGAATGTACTCACAACGACTATCCATGCACCTGAAGGTATCACATATACTTTGTAGAGTGTGAAGCCACAACTGATACAGTAAGCAATAACAAAGATGCTCACCAGCTGCAGGATGGTTTGAGTGGCCTTGACCTCTGGAAATGTTCTTGGAGTGAGGCAAGTGCTGTGAATGTGTTGGACTCTCTGATGATGTCGATACAGTGAAAATACCATGTAACCACTGGTGAAGACCATACATCCCACTAACAAGATGTCTCGAAGGGAATGGAGGATGGTAAGTTCTTTAAGTGCCCTTTCATTGTGGCAATAAAGGAGATCCATTCCACCTCCATGGCTGCTGTTGATGCCATTGGTTTCTGTTATATATATTGGCACACTCACTTCTATAATCATGTTGAATATCCAACAGAGCAGACATGATGGCCTGATGAACTTTCGAAGTCTGACTTTGAATTTTGCCAAGCTAGAGTGGCTGGGACTGATGGTGATGGCCTGGAAGGCACTCAGGAGGCAGGTGGTACAGATGGAATGGCCCCGGCCAACACGATAAAGATAAAATACCATTTTACAACCTGCATTTCCCAGGAAGTATCCTTTCTGTAAATGGAAGAGTACTAGTGGGCATCCTTGCACGAAGAGCACTATGATATTAGTCAGCATAAGTTGAACCAAAATGGGTTCCATTGGCCTTGACCTGTGGCTGCTGAACAAAGTGAAGCTAAAGCAGCAGAGAAAGCAAGAGTTTCCAAAGACCCCAACTCCAATTTGAGAAGAGAAGATAATTCCCACTACTATGTTATATAGGTACATGCTGCTGGAGTGTTAAGTAGGCATAGATGGAGATATCATGAAAGAAGACATAAAAGATCATTCAGAAAATTGTTCATGGTGAGTGAAATGAAGACCCATAATTCACCTGTGAGGATAGTGATGGAAGGTAATGATGAATTGTTAGCTAGTTAGCAAATGCCTTCAGAATTTCTTGAGTCCATATCACACTCTCAGGTACATACATGAGCATTAACAGAATTATACCCTCTTCCCCAACCACCAAATCCCATACACATACATCTTATTCTCTCCATATATTATCCATAAACTATCCAGATATCCTATTTGCTACATTGACTCTTGGTGAAAGGATGTATAACTGGGCTTCCCACAAAATCCAGGCTTTTTTGGATGATTCAGTATTTGTAAAGGAACTAATGACTTTTCATTGGTGAAAAAAATTTGGAGGAAAAGCTTTGAACTCACAAAGGGGTCATGTGCTTCTTGGATAATGAGGATAAATAATAGGACAAAAATTTGGGAGAAGTAACTTCTTATGTAGACTCCCCAGATCCTTGGGAGAATTATCGCTTTGATGAAAAGAGCCTTTCTCTTCTTCCAGCTGAGAGCTCTCCTCCCTTTAAAGAGCTCATTCCTTCAGGTATAAGATATGCCTACTGCAATTCTACTTGAAATCCCAAAGGCCTTTTGAATAGAAACTTAGATAATTAGAAAACATGGAAATTGGACATGACTTTCTCATCCATGCAGACAAGTAATAGGAGAATTTTTTAAAATTGCCACCAAATTGTAAGAAATGAGAGGCAAGAACTCAGGAATTTAACTGTACCATGTAAGAAGGACTCAGGGCAAGGATGACTAATATCTTCTCTCAGGATTTTATTGGTATGAGCATAATTTTTCAGTGGGAGTTGGATTCCAAACACTAAACCTATGTTTCACAGATTCATATTTCCATGAATAGATTTCTACTTTATTCAATATTTTCTTTGGACGGGAAGGAGGGCAAGTCAATGAGTCTGAGCTAAGGTCTGGCAGTCACCTAGGTCAAGATAACAATCTTCTTTGGAGGCGAGTAAATAAGATTTAGGAGACAACTTGTGCTGACCAACCGCCACATTTAAAGTCAAGAACACCACTTGTTTTTGGTGTCTTGAATAACATCAATTTTTTTTGACAGTCACATAATTAGCCCCCTGTGTGAACTGCCTATATAATGCTTTGAATCAGAGTTGACCAAAGACATGATGGGAGAGACTTGTCTCTCTAGAGAATTTTGATACAAATGGAATAGTTATCTGAGAATCTGAGAAAAGACTGGATGCCTAGATTCTAGAAGTTGGAGCAAGCATAGAGCAAAGGAACGACTGGGCTATGGCAGAGAAAGGAGTGCCAAGGAGAGTCCTTGGCTTATGGGAATCATGGAAGGGAGAATCAAATCTGAGGGAAATAGACCCAAAAGTTTATTGGTTTTTTTATTTTTAGGTTTTGTTTTTGCAAGGCAAATGGGGTTAAGTGGCTTGCCCAAGGTCACACAGCTGGGTATGTGTTAAGTGTCTGAGGTCAGATTTGAATTCAGGTACTCCTGACTCCAGGATCAATGCTCTATCCACTGTGCCACCTAGCCACCACCAAGAGTTGATTCTTTCTCCACCTTCCATACCCTATGATTATCTAACTGCAGAAACTACAGCAGAACCCTTCATTTTGTTTCTCAAAGTTTTATAGTTTACTGAAATTATTAGAAATGCTAAAGGACCAGTAGTCAAATAGAATATTATTATACTTACAAGAACACAAACCTCTGTTTAAATATAAGGAGTACTGTTTACCTGAGGACTCTAATTTTGGCTGAAGTCAAAAGTTTTCATTTCAAAGAAGCGATCTAAAACTGAAGAGAAGTTTGAAGAGATTAGGGGCTGTTTTCTTGATTTCCTGGCTGTAAAATACCCTAATCCATGTAATGAAATACTCAAATTAGGAATATCATCTAATTTATGCATATTATGACTATATACATGCATGCACACACATGTAAATATACATATATATATATATATCATACATTCAATTCCATGAGGGTTTAAATTTGAGGTAAGGATGACTTTTAAATAGGACTTCCTGCTTTATTGTTTAAGGCTTGAGATTTGAAGCATTTATTATTTTGAGGATTTTTCATTGTAAGAATCTTCATTCTGGTTGTCTAATAAGTCAATTGATGTTTTAATGTTTTATAATAACTCTAATATATTGATAACTCACTTTATTGCTGTTTCTGCTTTGTGTTGAGGGAATCAAAGTATCCGAAGGAAAGTTTCAGTTTGGTATTGTGGAGCAAAATTATGCAAATATGAAATGATATTCAAAAACTTATTATTTTAGGGAGATTCATATCTATAATATACTTCAGATGTCTTGAAAAGAATATGTGGCTAATGAAAACAGTCTTATAAATGTCATGAAGATCATCTAAGAAAATTAGGAAAGGTCTTCCTAGAGGCAGGGTCGAGTCTTAAAAAGTAAGCATGCACAATTCAAATGGCAGTATGGCTCTGGAAATATTCAACAATGCTCCATCATGGTGGACACGCTTACCTGCAGCAGTACTTTGGATGGTGAGTAGCTTCACTTAAATACATGGTGGAGGTACTTCTGGAGACAAATTGCAAAATCAGAGAGCAACCAAATGAATCTCCAAAGAGGACTGAGAAGTGAATTCATCAAAAGGGTTTCAAGAATGACAGGTTCTAATGGTGACAAGTCAAGATTCTTTAAAATTCCTAACAGAATGAAACCCTGAAATTATTTATTTTGAATGAATGCAGAAGTGAGTATTATTCTTTGGACCTGAGAAAAAATTGACAAGGGTTCTGATTGTGTTTGGGGAAAAAATTGATTAAGGGGGAAACTTCCATCTCAGTTTCTATCTCAGAGACACAACAATTTATTCAGGCTAGAAGCAAGAGTGCTATTCACTAAGGACAAAGACGTGATAGAATAACCTACCTAGCTATGGTCTATGGAGCTGACCTGGCATAAAAGGTTCTATCTACCTCGAGTGTCACAGACCCCAAACTCATATTGACTTGACATCAAATTTTAGATCATGTAAAATCCTTGCTCATGTGAATAACATGTGAAGAAATGTGTCACAGGGCAAATACTCATTTTCAATTAATATCTTTTCTTGCTACTAGGAATCTAATGAAGAAATGACCTTACAGGTGTTGCATCAAGGGAAGGGTGTTACAGAAACACCAGAATCCAGGGCAAGACCAGCAGGGAAGGCAATTCATCTGTTATCACTGTGGTAAAGATGTATTTAAATAGGCCAATACATCCTGAAGAGAGGAACTTAAATGGCTTAAAAATTAAAGTCTACAAGATCAACTGTGATCAAAGAAAGGGAATAAGTTACCCAAGTTGTCAGAAACAACAGCAATGGACTCACCAGTTATTCATAATAGGTTTCTTCCCCCTCACAAGATTCATAGAAACATGACCTGAGACCCTGAACCCATTGGTATGGGACCCCCTGTTGGCAGAGATGAATGTCTGTTCTCATTGAGAGGTAAGGGAAAGTTGGCAAGAGTAACAGAGGTGCTGACTTCTTTAGTCAACTTGAAGAGAATTCAAACTTTGAAATGCTTTGGGAACATCTGAATTACAGTTTAATGAAGAAAGATGGAAGAGATCAACTCTATCTCAGCAGGCTGAAGGAAGATTCTGAGAAACTGTTAGAGAAACCAGTAACCTCCATCATTTTGCTCTTTCAGTTTGCTGCATTAGAGACCTCTACAAAACTCCATTGAGTGAGCTAAAGAACCTGTCTCTGGCAGGTTGCTATTCAAACTGTGTGAAGATAGTGGAATTTGTATTAGGTGCTTTGTTAACCCCCTTCCTGCCAATAGTTAAAAATGACCCAGTGGTAAGACTGAACTAGGTCATATCCCCTATACTTTTAGCATTTGAGAGACCATAGAACATAGAACATAGATCTAATTCTTCACTCGTATCTTGTCTTAGTGAGAAGTATAGAGAGGTGACCACTGGTCCTACTTTCCTGCATCTTCTCCTGGGAAGAATTAAAATGTCCCTTGGAGAGTGATGGGGGTCAAAAAGGCTAAAGCCCCTGTCAGTCAGTCACCCAATGACTTGACCATGTTACAGGTTAGGGGACAGGTGTATCTCACACATGAGACCCTCTCTTTTTAAAAGACATTGGTGAAAGATGATTCTGAAAATTCAGAATGTAGACTGCTGTCCTAGAAAGTATAACTCCAATTACTCTTGGGTTGCACTCAAATAGTATATAAGTAACATTTGAATGGATGTTCAAGGAATAAATTAGGGAACTACACATACCTAGATAAATCAAATCACTGTAGAAAGCCCCCCAAAAGAGGAAGGACGTTTGAAGTTTTGGAATTCCAAAATTCAGCCTGCATCAATGGAAGATTTAACTTTGATTCTAATCATTGCATTCTGTTTAGGATTGAAGGACACTATAACCAATGCATTGGGACACGTGATTTACACAATTTGATCCTTCATGAAGCTTGTGGAAAAAAATGAGTGCTTGAAAGAGTAAATCATAGAAACCATGAATCATTTCATCAAAGAGAAAGATAATTATCAGACAATACACCAAAATTTGTGGGATGCAGCCAAAACAGTGCTCATGGGGAAAATGTGAATCGCTAAATGCTTTATCCATAAAATAGAGTAAGAGTCGATCAAGGAATCAAACACATCAATGAAACACATGGAAAAAGAACAAATAAAAAATCCCCAATAAATACCAAATTGGAAATCCTGAATATCAAATGAGGGATTCATAAAACTGAAAACAAGAAAATCATTAATCGAATAAATAAAAATAAGAACTGCTTTATGGTTCATCTGATAAACAAAAAAGGAAAGAAAACCAAATTAACAGTATCAGAATCCAAATGGCTGAAATTGTCACTTATGTAGAGCAAATGGAAGCAATGACTGGGAGCTAATATGCCCAACTGTATGTCTATAAATCTCCTAATCTATGTTAAATGGATTAATATTTGCAAAAATTGTAAATTGCCCAGATTATCCATTTGGAAAATTGAAATCTTAACTCCATTTTAGGGAAAAAATAAACTAAAGAAAAAATATTAAAGGCCCAGATTTCTTTAATAAACTTCCAGAGTGTTCAAACATGAAATTATTTTGGATATTTCTGACTTAGAGTTTCAAAAGGAAAAATGGACGAAACCAACTGTACTTCGTTAAAAGGAAAATACACTGGGAAGACTTAAAGGGAACCAGCAGAGCTCCTTCTGTTCCCTCTTCATATTTGCTAAGATAGAGGCTTCTAGGAGTTCTAGGAGTTTCATCTGAATTCTAAGAAAAAATCTCCAAGGCCAGAGGGAATAAAAATGAATTCGACTAAACATTGAAAGAACGTTTAACTTTAGGACTATATCAACTATTTGGTTAAATGAGAGCTACCAATTATTTTTTTATGGCACCAACATGGCGCTGATGTCTAAACAATGAAGAGCCACAATAGAAATAAAACTAAAAATTTCCTTAAAGAACATTGATGCAAAATTTTTAATAAACCTTTGGCATAAAGATCATAGCAATATATCACCAGGATCACACACTAGGAGCCGGTGGCATTTCTATAGGAAGTGGTTCAATAGTACACAAGCCATTGGGTCTCAGCAGCCCAACTTTTTTGCTCTCTTATCCTGGACTCCCATTTCTTCTCCATGAGCATGTCCATGTTGTACCTCACCCTGCAGTGTCACACCAGGACTTCTGCCTCTTTGAAGGAAATATTAAGAGCAAATAGACAGAAAACTCTGTATATCATGGTCTACAAATGGGAAAACCCCATTCTGTGATAATTCTTACCCTCCAGATTCCACATTTCTTTTTAACTCTATATTCACTTTTTAGATTAGTCATGTATGCTCAGAAAGAAATATATTTTCTTTTAAAAACTGTTCTCTGTGGGCCCATGACCATGGTTGGGAAAATGAAAAGAAGTAGCAGAGTAAGAAACAAACTAGGCTCACCTTGGGACACTCTAGGAACCAATTATTCCATTGTATAGAACACTCTTTTGTTGGAGAGTCATTTAGGACTCTTTGTGAACTCATTTGAGCTCTTCTTAACAAAGCTACTGGAGTGGGGGGGGTTCCTTAGTCTTCAGCTCATTTTTCAGATGAGAAACTGAGGCAAACTTGCCCAAGGTAAGAAAACAAATAATTTTCTGAGATTGGATTTGAATTCATCAAAGTGAGTGTTTCTGATTCCAAAGGCAGTTCTCCAAACAATGAGCTACTTAAACAGCCAACCTGTAGTAATATAGATAGATATTTTTATTGATAATTCAGAAAACATCCCCCATTCATGAATGAAATTTAATTAATTCTCTGATTTTTTTAATATAAAACATTTATTTCATTTCCAATTATATACAGTAGTAGGTACTATCATTTTTTGTAATGTTTTGAATTTTACACTTTTTCCCTCACCCTCCCTCTTCCTTCCCCAATCCCCCTCACAGAAGGCAGTATTATAATCTTTAGATAGTTACCATGCTACACATTAATCAAAGGTGAATGTGTTGAGAGAAAAATCATGTCCTTGAGGAAAAATTAAACATAAGAGATAGTAAAATTATGTACTACATAAGATAATTTTTTAATTGAAGGTAGCAATCTCAGGTCTTTGTTTAAACTCCACAATACTTTATTTGGATATAGATGGTGTTCTCCATCAGATACCCTAAAATTGGCCCTGATTGCAGCACTGATGAAATGAGCAGTCCATTAAGGGTGATCATCACCCCCATGTTGCTGTTAGGGGGTGCAATGTTTATGTTTTTGATTTTTTTTCCTGGTTTGAATACCAGAATCTTTTTTTTTCATTAGAGGATTTTAGTAGGAATCATGATTTGCCTATTATTTCAACTAATTTTTCCATATTATAAACAGTGGATCTTTTAATATTTGATTCAATTTGCAAGGAAATTCATTTTGTCCTGTAGTTTATTTGGTAGAAATCTCATATAATATCTGTTCGATTACTTTTTCTAAAATAGGACAATTTAAACATTCTGTTGCCTCTTCTGCTAATCTAGGCAATTTATGTTTTTATAAATATTCTTTCATTTCACTTAAATTGCTAAATTTATGCTCAGACTATTGAGCAAAAAAAATTCCTTATAATTTGTTGAACTTCATCTTCATTAGTGGAATATTCGCCTTTATTTAGCTTATTAGTTATTTGGTCTTCATTTTGTTTTCAAAAATCAAATTTTCCAATTGTTCATCTATTTTGATTATTTATAAATGCAACACCTAGTTTTATTCATTAACTGAATAAGGTTGTTACACTCAATTATATTTATTAATATTATATTATATTAATTTCACCTTTAATGTTTATGGTATCCAACTGAGTTTTAATATGGGAACATGGATGCAAAATTCTAAATATAATACTAGCTAAGAGATTACAACAGGGGAAGTTTGATGGCACACTGGATAAGCATCCATCCCAGAGTCAGGAGGACCTGAGTTCAATTCCTGCCTCAGACACATAGTATTTACCCAGTTCTGAGCTGTGTGTCCTTGGGAAAGTCACTTAACCCCATTGCCTTTTAAAAACACAAACAAAAAAGTGCTTACACCAAAACATTGCAAAGACTATACATCATGGTCAAATGGAATTCATACTAGGAATGCAGGTATGGTTTATCATAAGAAAACTACTAGCATACTTGCTTGTTTAAATAATGAAAGTAAAATATAATTATTTGTTTATATCAATCGATGCGGAAAAAGATTTTGATAAAAACCGTACTTACTGCAATACTTATTTCTATTCAAAACACTTCAACGTTTTGGGATCAACTGATTTTCCCTTAAATGGACAAAAAGCACTGATTTAAAGCCAGTAGCGTGCATTATCTGTGATGGTTCTAAAGTAGAAGCCTTTCCAAGAAGATCAAGTGTGGAAAAAGGAGGGCAACTGTCAGCAATGTTATCCAACACTGAACTGAAAATAATAGAAGCAAGGGAAGTTAGGTGCCACAGAGGACAGAGCACTGGGCCTGGAGTCAGGAGGATCTGAGTTCAAAATCAGCCTCAGACACTTCATAATTACCTACATCTGTGACCTTGACCAACTCACTTAAACACTTTGCCCTGCAAATACAAACAAACAAAAAGAACCCTTAGAAATGATATGAGTTAAAAAAAATAGAAGGAATCAGAATAGGGAAGGAGGTGTAAAACTAAATCTTTTTGGGGCAGCTAGGTGGTGTAGTGGATAAAGCACCGGCCTTGGAGTCAGGAGTACCTGGGTTCAAATCCAGTCTCAGACACTTAATAATCACCTAACTGTGTGGCCTTGGGCAAGCCACTTAACCCCATTTGCCTCGCAAAAACCTAAAAAAAAAACTAAATCTTTTTTGCATATGATATGAGAGTATACTTGTAAAATCCCAAAGACTCAACTAAAAAATGATTTGAAATAATAATTTTAGGAGAGTACCAAAACATAAAGGAAGCACATATGAATCATCAGCATTCCTACATATCACAAACAAAATTGCTCAGAAAGAGATTGTAAAAGATTAGCAATTTAAAATGACATAAAATGACATAAAACACCTGGAAGTCCAACTGCCAAAAGAAACTCATGAAATATAGAAGCATAATTTTAAAAATATTATTTATCAAATGAAATCAGATTTACATAATTGGTAAATTCTTAATTATTCCAGAGTAGGCATGGACAATATAATAAAAATGACAATCGATGATCTCCCAATTAAATTACAAAATAAATTACTGAATTAGCAACATAACAAAATTCATCTGAAAGAACAAAAAGTCAAAAACAGCAAAAGAATTAATGGAAAAATATGGAAAGCAAGAAGGGTTAGCAGTAAAAGATTTTAAATTATATTATGAAGTAATATTATCAAAACTGTTACTGGCTAAGAAATAGGAAGTTAAATCAGTGGAGAGAATAGACATATAAATTATAGCAGCAAATAATTAAAATAACCTTGCTTTGGAAAGTTTAAATAATGAAAATTTGGGGACAAGAATTCATTAGTTAGTATAAATTGTTGGAAAAATGTAAAAGAATATGAGAGAAACTGGCCAGAGACTCAGAAACTTTGAACTTGTTACCAGCAGAAATCACTCAGTATACTCTGAGCCATATACTCAGAGGCAGAGAAAATGAAGGAAAATTCCCCCCCTGCCCTTAGGCTCCCATGCTGAAATGTGTCTACCCCTTCTTGAGGAAACAGCATCCCCACTTGCCTGGCCCAGAAGCTGCAGACTCCCACCACCACTTTCCTTAGATGCAAGCCTCAGACAGACACTCACACTCACCTGGACCTCAGAACAGACAGTGACAGTTGGGGCTGCAGTTATAGGTGCTGGATGTCTGAGCTCATTCCCCTCAGAGATGTGATTATCATGTCACCCACAGTAGAAGTGTCACCATCTGATTAGGGAGTCAGTGATGTCCCTTGGGTTTCTGGGGAACTTTGGGCCCTTGGGTCTATCAGGGTCAGCAATTAGGACTGAGTGATGAGTGTTCAGTCAGAGGCTACAGCAGCTGGGAGAGTCCCTCTGGTGAGCTCCATGGAGAGAGCTTGTGAGTTAGGGCCTGGCAGGGCCAAGTGGGGGGCACTGAGGAATGGGGAACCAGGCTGTCTGAGGTTATTCATCTGTGCTGGACAGCGGGCCTCTCCAATTTGGGCTGCACATGAGATGGACAGTCACCTGGGTCACACCTGGGTCCTGTTCATGCCCTCCCCTCTGAAGGCCTTGAAGGCCACACCTTCAGGGATGATCCATGTTTGAATGAAGGGAGTAGACCTAGTGCATATGAAGAGGCAGAAAGGACCATCTGGTCAATCCATCAATACTAGTGATGAAGGTTCTCTGTCCACACCATTGTCCACCTTCTCTGGTACCTGAGTGAGCACATGGTGTGGTGGGGAGAGCCCTGGGCTTCAGGTCAGGAAAGCCAGGCTGGAGGATCTGCTCTGATCTAGTTTTATTCCTCTTCTCTGAATCTGAGTGTTTTCCTCTATGGAGCAGGAATAATCTGACTGGCTCTATCTCCATCATCCCATTACCAAGAGGAAAACCTTTGTTAACCTGAAGTCATGATATCCCTGTGAGCAGCCCTTTGTAGACTCATTTGGACCTCTCCCCTCTGGGCATTCCCTCCCATCTTGTAGATTGACTCATGGTAGGATCTCCTAGAAGTTAGCCAAAGATGCTCCACCCTACATGCTCCAGGCCTTTATTTCCCCTGACATGTGAGAAGACCAGAAACTCAGGCTCACAAGGGATCAAGTCCTGTCCCCTCCTTCTCAGTCATTTCCACAAATACCTGTTTACTTTCTTATTTTTCTAGGCCTGCTGTGGTACATGCCAAGGTATCTAGCTGGGATTTATATAGGGAAAGCTGGTGTCTTGCTTTATATATCAGAAAGGGTATATAAAGCATTTTACAGATATGATCTTTTGGGAGGGAGGCCCCATGTGGCTCTCCTTAGACTATAACCAGGGATTTTATTATTAGGAAGCCACACAGCTCTAAGCTTTGTCATTTATGGATCATCTCTCCTGATCCCAAAGAGAGGATTGGCAGATTCCCAAGATGGTTTCATTGCTGGCACTTGATTCTCCTCCTCTCATTAACTGAGAACCTCTCCCAACCTTCCCTATGTCCATAAGTGAACAGTCTTGACCACACCTTATGGGGACTGATGTGCCTTTAGTTTTCTTTCTTCCCCAGTTTGGAAGAACAACAACCCCACTGTCTTTGCGGCTAGTGAATGTCTTCTCAGGTCAGGTTACATCCCTCCTCCAGCTCTGGAATTTGACAATCCCTTAGACAATCAGTTGGAAACTATAAAGTAAAGGCTATTAAGTTTAAAAATGAATACTCCAGGAAATCGCCTTTGATTAATCTATCTATGCACCAGAATGCTAAAATGGAGAGCCATATCTGGGGTCCCTGCAGTGCCCACCCATCTCACTTAACCTGCAGGCCAGGCCATAGACTTCTTTCACAGAGGCTTGTTCATGTCCAGATGACAAAAGGAAACAGGCATAGAATTCTTTATTTTATCATTAGCATTACCAAATATTTATTGAATGCTCACTGCCTAGAACACTACCAAAGCTGGGAATTCAAAGAGAACCAGAAACAAATCCTGATCCTCAAGGAATAAGTCTTCTCGTGGAGGAGGAAATCACATGCAGTGGGAAACTCCAAAGTCTAGGTGGAGTACTATTTTTTCATGGAGAAATGGCACAGATACATTTCTTATAACTGTTTCTAGGGATTTGTTCAGAAAGGAAATTCTTTCTGAACCAGAGAACCAAGGTCAAATATTTCAGTGGTACCTGCTCTGGCCTCTGACCTGGGAAGGCACAGCTCTCTGATCCACTATGCACCCCAATATAGACATATTCTGAAAGCAAACAACAAGAAAATCGTCAAGAAAAACAAAATTAGAAAGTTACATTTCAATCTCTCTTCAGACACCAGCCACTCTTTCACATTCTTCTCTTGAGTCTCACAGAGTTGTCTTTGGTCATTGGATTACTGAGTAAACCAGCGTCACTCACATATGATCATCCTCCAATATTGCTGTTACTTTGCACACAGTCCATTCCACTTTGCCTCAGTTTATCCCACATAAACTCCCTTCCACCTCCCTCACCTCCATGTGTGGAACCAATGCCAGCTTGTGCAGTCCCTGAATAATCCTTCCCTTGAGAAGGTTCCTTTTTTTTTTAGGTTTTTGCAAGGCAAATGGGGTTAAGTGGCTTGCCCAAGGCCACACAGCTAGGTAATTATTAAGTGTCTGAGACCGGATTTGAACCCAGGTACTCCTGACTCCAGGGCCGGTGCTTTATCCACTATGCCACCTAGCCACCCCTATCTTTTCAATATGATAAAATAAAACATTGTCTCTTTTGTGTTTATAGCAAAACACAAACTGTCCTTCCTACTTTCCAACAATTTAATGTAGTTCTTCCCATTAAATGTCATGAGATAATGGCAAAAAGGCAGGAAGTGGCCTGAGGTCTCCCCAGTTTTAATTGAAACAATTTTAATTCAACATGAACTCTGAAGTGACAGACACCACAAAAGGACAGGATGAAACAATTTTCCAGGACAAGATAACTTCACAGAACTCCAGTGAAGGTCTGCCTCACTTGGGTAAAGGGGGAGCACGGCCCAGTGCAGATGGTATCCAGGTAAGGCTGCAGGAAAACTCTCAGCCCAGACAAATCAGCAAATGAGGCCCAACTGACCTGGCTCAGCAAAGAATGATGTTAAGGGTGTGAATAGAATGTTTGAAAAGCTAGGTATCATAGACCTTTGGAGACCATTGAATGGGGCTGGAAAGGAATATGCCTTCTCAGTAGCCTTCTCAACTGTTCAGGTATTAGGACACACAAAAATACAATCGAATACAGAAAGGCAGAAACATTAAGTGCATCCTTTTTGGATCACAGCAAACCAAACATTACATTTCATAAAGTGTCATGGCAAGAAAGATTCGAAAATGAGTAGAAACTTGTTCATTAATCCTGAAAAATGAATCTTTAAAGAATAAATCATATAAACATGAATCATTTTATGAAAGAGAATGACAATTATCAGACATCACACGAAAATTTATGAGATGCAGCCAAAACGGTATTCATGGGGAAAATGTGTATCTCTAAATGCTAAATCCTTAAAAGTAGAGAAAGGGCAGATCAAGGAATTGGGCACACCAATGAAAAACATGGACAAAGAACTAAAAATCTCCAATAAATACCAAATTGGAAATCCAGAAAATCAAATGAGGGATTCATAAAACTGAAAACAAGAAAATCTTCAATCTAATAAATAAAACTAAGAACTGGTTTATGGAAGAAAACCCAAATAAGAGTATTAGAATCCCAAAGGCTGAATTTGTCACTCATGAGGAGCAAATTAAAGCAATAAATAAGAGCTAATTGCCCAATTATATGCCTATAACTCTCTTAATCTAGGTTAAATGGATTCATATTTTCAAAAAATACAAATGGACCAGATTAACCAGTCAGGAAAATGCATTCTTAAAGGACCCCCATTTTAAGAAAAAGAAATAAACTAAAGAAAGAAAATAAAGAGGTCCAGATTTCCATAACGAAATTCCAGAGTGTTCAAACATTCAATTACTTTGGATACTTTGGACTCTGAGTTTGAAAAGGAAAAATGGAAGAGACCAACTGTACTTTGGAAAAAGGAAAAGACTCTGGGAAGTCTTAAGGGGAACCAGCAGTCCTCCTTCATTTTGCTCTCTATATTTTGCTAAGAGAGAGGCTTCTAGGAGCTGTAGGACTTTCATCAATAAACTAAGAAAAAAATCCCCAAGGCTAGATGGATTAAACATGAATTCGACTAAATATTGAAAGAATATTTAACTTTAGAACTATATAAACTATTTGGGGAAAAAGGCAACACTAACAATTTTTTTCATGACATCAACATGGTGCTAATGTCTAAAGAAGGAAGAGCCACAACAGAAATAAAATTACAGACCAATTACCCTAATGAATATTAATGCAAAATTTTAAATAAAATATTAGCAAAAAGATCTTAGCCATAGATCACCAGGATCACACACACTAGGAGCAGGTGGCATTTCTATGGGAAGTGGCTCAATATAATTTCTATCCATTATCCTTGACTCCCATTTCTCCAAGAACAAATCCATATTGTACCTCACCCTGCAAAGGGTCACTCCAGCACTTCTGCCTCTTTGAAAGTCATATGAAGAGCAAATATCATGGTCTATATAATGTGAAAACTTCTACCCTGTTTCTCCCATTCTGTGATAACTCTTATCTTCCTTTCCCTTCCAAATTTCTTTTTAGCTTAATATTCACTTTTTAGATGAGTCAAATAGGCTCAGAAAGAAATGTCTTTTAAAAAGATGTTCTCTGTGGACCCATGGCCATGATTGGGAAGACCAAAAGTAGAAGCAGAGTGAGAAACTAGGCTCACTCTGGGACACTGCAGGAACCAAATTCTCTATTGGAAAGGACCCACTGTTCCTATCGAGTCATTTGGGTCTCTGTGACCTCCTTTGGGGTTTTCTTGACAAAGATACTAAGAGATGTTTTCCTTATTTTTCAGCTCAGTTTTCAGATGAAGAACTGAGGCAAACTTGCCCAAGGCAAAAATAACAACAAAAAACAACAAAGAGTGTCTGAGACTGGATTTGAACTCATGAAAGAGAATCTTTTTGATTCCAAACCCAGTTCTTGAAACAATGAGCTACTTAGCCACCCCAAGCCTAAGATAAAATGCTAAGAAATTTTTACTGATAAAGTTACCACACTACCACCCCCAT
Organism: Macrotis lagotis; assembly: GCF_037893015.1. Taxonomy (NCBI): domain Eukaryota; kingdom Metazoa; phylum Chordata; class Mammalia; order Peramelemorphia; family Peramelidae; genus Macrotis; species Macrotis lagotis. Next base: position 932,482,705 of record NC_133658.1, on the reverse strand, counting down.
ATTCCTAAAATAAATTAGGTATAATTTGCTTTCTCTAATTTTGCCTTTCCTAGTTTGAATATCAGAATCATTTTTTTTCATTAGAGGAGTCTAGTAGTATTCATTATTTGTCTATTATTTCAACTAACTTTTTCAATATTAAAAATAGAGGATCTTTAAATCTGTGAGACAAGTCACCATGAAATTCATTTTGTCCTGTTGCTTAGTGGTTAGAAATCTCATATATGTGATATGGTCAATTATTTTTTTCAAAAATACAGAATTTAAACATTCTATTGCCTCTTCTGCTAATCCATGCAATTATGTTTTTATAAATATTCTCTCATTTCACTTGAAATGTTAAATTTATGCTCATACAATTGAACCAAAGAAACTCCATTGCTTTATTTTCATCTTCTTTAGAGGAATATTTACCTTTAATTTGGATATTAGAGATTTGCTTTTCTTCTCTGTTTTCAAAAATGAAATTTTCCAATTGTTTATCATTTTTGGTTGCTTATAAATGCAACTCTTAATTGAACATGGTTGTTATACTAAATTACATTAATTAATATTATATTAAAGTCTCCTTTTAATTTTTAGGGAATCCAATTTAGTGTTTAATATAGGAACATGGATGCAAAATTCTAAATATAATACTAGCTAAGAGATTACAGCAGGGGTAGTTTAGTGGCACAGTGGATAGAGCATCCACCTAAGAGTCAGCAGGACCTGAGTTCAATTCCTGTCTCAGACACTTAATAATATTTAACTCTGTGTCCTTGACCAAGTCATTTAAACACTTTGCCCTGCATAAACAAAAAAAACTCCTAGAAATAATATTTGACACAAAAGAAATAGAAGGAATCAGAACAGGGAGTGTCTTTTTGCACATGATGTGATGGTATACTTGGACAATCCCAAAGGCTCAACTAAAAAGTTAATTGGAACAATAGCTTTGGCCAAATACCAGAATATAAATGAACCCGCATGAATCATCAGCACCCTAGATATCACCAACAAAACTGATCCGAAATATAAAGTCCTCTGTTTACTATTTAAATTCCTTCATTGCCTGTGTTTACAGTCTTCTGCTACTTAACATGCCACTTCTTACTTTTAACTTGAGTGACTGGATTCTTTGTTATTTCTTTCCATGAGATTTTGCCCCTGAAGTCTTGAAGTCCTTTCTCTGCTGTTCTCCATGCCTGAAATGCTCTTCTGCCTCATCTTTGCTTCTTTCAAGTTCCATATCAAAGCCCATTCTCTAGAAGTAAATTTCTCCAATTCTCTTGAACCCTGTGGCCTTCCTTCTGCTGATCATTTCCTCTTCATCTGTTCTCTAACTTGTGAACAAGAGATCTTTTCTTGTCTCCCTCCTTAGACTGTGAGTTACTGGAGAGCAGCCATTGGTTGCCTTTCTTTGTCTTCTTGGTTTCTATCATGTATTAACACACTTCATAAATGATGCCTAGCATTTCTGTCATTCACTTGGAAAGGGGGAGGAAGGAGGGAAGTATTGAGAAATTCCTCTTCCACTCCCTCTATCAGGATCCTGAGGAAAAAAATTGTGGATGTTATCTGTATGCTATGACAATTGGCCACTGAATGGTGATCTTAAAAAGAAAATATAAAAAACATGGAAGCAAGATAAAATTAGTGCTACATGTCCTACCGGGCCCTGAAATGTTTCCATTGCCTTGAAGAAAGGAGACTGTATAGGTTTCCTTGTAACTCAATTGGGATAGCTGCTTCTTTATATTTTGGGACTGGTCCAAGGCATTTCCTAGTTAGATCATAAAGTACGTATCATTGGCTCTATCCAACAACACTAAGCCTATTATATTCAGAAGATATCATAAAAAATGGGAAAAGTTCCACATGTTCCAAGATATTCATAGCAGCTTTTTAAGTAGTGGCAAAGAATTAGAAATTGAGGGGATGCCCATTAATTGGGGAAATGAGTTATGGTATATGGATATATGGAGTTCTCTTGTTATATAAGAAACCGTGAAGGGTTGGACTCTAGAGATGCAAGGAAAAAAATTACAGAAATGGATGCTGAATGAAGGTAGTAGAACATTCTATACTTTCACAACCACATTGAGAATTGATCAGCTTTGAAGAATGCAGCTCCTCTCAGAAGTTCAGAGTTAGGACAATCCAAGGGGAACTGTTATGCTATAAACATGTCCATATGTAGAAAGTAAACCATAAACAACAAAAACCCAACAGGATCTGAATGAACTATGTTCACTTTTTAAAAAATACTGTGGGATGGGAGATTTCCTTAAAATAACAAGCAGTATCAATCTAAAAACAATAAAGAAATGATTTGTGTAATAGGGATATAATAGAAACTTTTTCCAAAAAAGATCAGGGTTGAAGCAAACTACCAAATAACTATTTTTATAGAGTTAGAAAAAATTGATACAAAATTCATCTGGAGCAACAGAGGTTCAAGAATATCAAGGAAAATGATGGAAAAAATGGAAATGAAAATAGCCTTGCTCTCTCAGGTCTAAAACTAGGCTATAAAGTGGCAGTCATCAAAACTGTCTCAGATTGGTTGAGAAATAGAGTGATGGGCCAATGTTTAAGTATTGCTACCAATGAAATAGTAGTAAATGATTATAATCATCTATTGTTTGACAAACCTAAAAATTTTAGCTTCAGGGTTAAGAACTCACAATTCAACAAAAAAAATTGTAGGGGAAAACTCAGGAACATTATGGCAAAAACTAGGCAAGAGGGGCAGCTAGGTGGCGCAGTGGATAAAGCAGAGTACTTGGGTTCAAATCCGGTCTCAGACACTTAATAATTACCTAGCTGTGTGGCCTTGGGCAAGCCACTTAACCCCATTTGCCTTGCAAAAAAAAAAAACCTTAAAAAAACTAAGCAAGGACCCACACTCACACCAAAATAAATTCAACATTGGCACAGGATTTAGACTTAAAGGGTGATAACATAGACCAATGAGCAGATAAATAAATAATCTGTCAGATCTATGGAAAGAAGAGAAATTTATGAACAAGCAAAATAGAATACATAATAAATTACAAAATGGATGATTTTGACTACATTAAATGTAAAATTTGGTTTAGTACTTATGAAACCGATGCTCCCATGATTAAAGGGAGAACAGAAAGCTGGGAAGCAATTTTCACAGCTGGGGTTTCTGATAAAGGTCTCATTTCTAAAATTGATAGAGAATTGTATTAATTTTATGAGGTTACAAGATATTACCGAGCTAATAAATCATCAAAAGTTATGAACAGGCAGTTTTCAGATGAGGAAATTGAAGCTATATATTATAAAATAAAAAATGCTCCAAATCATTATTGATTAGAGAAATGCAAATTAAAACAATGAGGTACCATCTCCCACCTCTTAGACTGATCATTTTCCCTTCTTGTTTCCTTAGACAATGTTAGAGAGGTTGTGGGAAGATTTGGGATATCAATGCACTGTTGGTGGAGTTGTGAGCTAGTCCTTCCATTCTGGAGAGCAATATGGAACTATGTTTGTAGAGCAATAAATTGGATCATACCCTTTGAACCAGCAAGAGCAATACTAGGCCTATGTTCAGAAGATATCATAAAAAACGAGAAGTTCCACTTGTTCCAAAATTCATATTATCCTTTTGTAGAGGCAAAGATTTAGAAACTGAAGTGGTTCCCATCAATTGGGGAAATGGATGAACAAGTAGTGTATATGAAAGTTATGGAGTGCTATCACTCCTTAAGAAACCACAAAGGGTTAGACTCTAAAGAAGCAAGGAAAGAATTACAGAAATTGATGCTGATTGAAGGGAGTAGAACATTTTATACTTTAACAAGCACATTTTGAGTTGAATAACTTTGAAGAAGGCAGCTCCTCTGAGAAGTTCCGAGAGTTAGGACACACTGCACTCCTCCTCACTCAAATCCAACTGAGGCGCTCATCATGGCATCATCTCCGGGTTGTCATGATCTTCTTCAAGAATGGACAAACCTCATCATTATGGTTTGAAATCTGATATCACTAGGCTTCCATGTTGTTCAAATACCAAAAATATTTTTGCCAAAGAGACTATTTTATGGAAAATTCACACAAGGCAAGGGTTCACAGCAGGGTCAGAAGAAGTGAAACAAGAAAACACTGAATGTCTCTTAAGAATTTTGGAATTGATTGTTCCTGGGAGGGTCTGGCACAGGCCCACCTAGCAAGGCATGGCTTCATCAGAGAGGGTTCTGTGCTCTATGGGAAAGGCCAAATTGAAGCAGCCAAAGGAAATGTCACCCATCCTAAGTATTCACATGTACAATTTGTGCTTATCCGTCCTGTGGTAGAGTAATTGATCTGAGCAAGCACAGTTGGACATGCTGGAACTTTCCTTTATATCTACCTAATGTCAGTTGGTTCTTCAGTAATGAAGGACAAGAACCTGTGATACTAAATAAGTGCATTAACAGGGAAGATTGTCACTTTTTAAAAAGTATACTGACTTGGCCTGACCATGAACAACTTATATTTCTATAATTCATTCCATTTGTTTGATTTATGTGAAAGTATTTTATAATTGTGTTCAGATAGTTCCTGGGTTTGTACTGGAAGGTAAATTTCCAATTATTGTATATTGTCTGAAGTTATTTTAAATGTAGTTTATTTTTCTATTTCTTCCTGTGGGTTTTTGCTTGGTAGTATTTAAAAATGCTGATATATGAGTTTATTTAATATTCTTTAACTTTGCTAATATTGTCAATCCCTTAAACTTCTTCTTTTCTTTTCTTTCCTTTTCTTTCCTTTTCTTTTCTTTTCTTTTCTTTCCTTTTCTTTTTTATTTTCTTTTCTTTTCAGGGTTTTGCAAGGCAAATAGGGTTAAGTGGCTTGCCCAAGGCCACACAGCTAGGTCATTATTAAGTGTCTGAGACTGGATTTGAACCCAGGTACTCCTGACTCCAGGGCCGGTGCTTTATCTACTGCGCCACCTAGCTACCTCCATTAAACTATTTTTGTTGACTCTTTTGGGTTCTCTAAGGATGCTATCATGAGGTTTTGAGCTTCATTCTTGAAGATCCTGACTTTGGGGAGGTGATGTCATGAGAATCATGTGAATTGGAGTAAGAGAGGTACTGTGTTGTATCACTAGCTTCACTTTCTCCTTTTTCAGCCATCTGGATCCAGTGACCAGATACTACCAAGGATGAGCAGAGATAACCCTGGGTGGGAGACAATCAGGGCTAAGTGACTTACCCAAGGTTGCTAACTGGATTCAAACCCTAATCCTTTAGACTCCAAAGTCAGTGCTCTATGCACTGGATTACCAAACTGCCCCATAATATCTTCAGAGAGTAATAGTTCTCATTTCATTGTTTACTTTTGTTCTTTTAATCTTTCATGTCTTATTTCTGGTACAACATTGAATCCTAGTGGTGATAATGGCCAACCTAGATTCACTGCAGATCTCATTTTGAAGGCTTCAAATGTATCTGAATTATACTTCTTTTAATCAGTCATAAAAAAACAGAACTTCCATAAGAATCAGCTACAAGGAAAGAAACCTGAATGGTTCTTTATTTGCTCACTTAATAACAATCTTTTGATTACTGTTCCAAAAATTCAACACCAATTAGAGTAATCTGAGGTTGATTTAATCCAGTAAGCCTACTGATATAAGAAGAGGTGCCATTTAAAAAGAAATGCTCTTGGGAATGTTATTATATTAAGTCATGGGATACTTTGGAATAATTTTAAATGCCTTTCAAAATTATATTTTTTACTCTCTAGAAATCCTTCAGTGCTGATATTTTAATTTTATGAGCAGAAAAATAATAAGGCTTAGAAATACCAGATCTACAGAGAACTGAGTCAAGTTTTTTTTTAAAAAGAAGCTATTCCCCAATTGACAAATGGTCAAAGGATATGCAAAGGCAATTTACAGATGAAGAAATCAAAGCCATCCAAAATCATATCAAAAATTGCTCTAAATCATGAGTTATTAGAGAAATGCAACTTAAGCATCTCTGAGGTACCACTTCACACCTCTCAAACTTATCAATATGACCAGAAAGATCAATGGTTGGAAGGGATGTGGAAAACCTGGGACACTAATACATTGTTGGTGTAGCTGTGAACTCATCCAACCTTTGTGGAGAGCAATTTGGAATTATGCCCATAGGGTGATGTGCATACCTTTTGATCCAGGAAGAACACTACTGGGTCTTTATCCTGAAGAGATTTTAAGAGAGGGTAAAAACATTACTTGTACAAAAATTCTTAACAGCCCTTTTTGTGGTGGCAAAGAATTGGAAATTAAAGTGAATGTCCTTCAATTGTGGAATGGCTTAGCAAACTGTGGTATGTGTGTCATGGAACACTGTTGTTTTATTAGAAGACCGGGGGGATGGGAATTCAGGGAAGCCTGGAAGGACTTGCATGAACTGAAGCTGAGAGATGAGCAGAACCAGAAGAACATTGTGTACCCCAAAAGCAACATGGTAGTGATGGTCAACCTTAATAGATTCGCTCATTCCATAAGTACAACAATCAGGCACAATTTTGGGATATCTGTGATGGAGAATACCATCTATATCCAGAGAAAGTATTGTGGAGTTTGAAAAAAAGACAAACGACTATTACTTTTAATTTTAAAAAAAACTTCTCATTACAGAATTTTTCTATCTCTTATATTTGTTTCTTCCTCAAGGATATGTTTTCTCTCTCATCATGTTCAACTTGGATCAATGTATACCATGGAAAGAATGGAAAGACTAACAGACTGTATTTTGTGGGGGGGGCAGAGGGGAAGAAAGATTGGGGGGGAATGTAAAATTCAAAATAAATTAAAATCTTTCCCTTAAAAAGAATAATGAACAGCCTGGATGGAAGCAAGTCCTTTTGACAGTCCAGAGAGCTAGAACAACTGTATTAGACTGGTTCTGGACTGTATCATCCCCAACCAGAGGAAGAAAAACAAAACAAAACTCACAGGGAAAAAACTCTTCCAAATCTGATGAACACTATATAAAAATTATCTCTTATGTGTCTCTTTTTGTTAATCCTAATTCCTCATTCCTCATGTCAAGAATTGCTAATTCATAAACATGTTTAGCAAAATATACATAAAACGTTAGGCTGAGTATTCCTTGCTGAGGGGAGTGGGAAAGGAGGGTGGAGGGAAATTTTGTAACTTGTAAATATGCAGGTACATATGGATAAAAATAAATAGTTTTTAAAAAATGTTGAATTTCAGATTCTCTCCCTCCCTTCTATTCCATCTCCCCCTCCCTGAAATGGTAACAAAGTTTGAAGTTGTTTATAAATGTGCAATCATCCAAAACCCATTTCCATATTAATCATGTCATTGAAAAACAAAATAGGTCAAATAGGAAAGAAAACCAAGAAAAGTAAAGCAAATATACTATGCTTCAATCACCATTTAGGCTCCATTGTTTTTTTTCTGGAGGTAAAAGGAATTTTTCATCCTGAGTTCTTTGGAATTTGGAAGTCTGGAATCATTGTATTACACAGCATAGCTAAGTCATTCCTCATGGATCATTATACAATATTGCTGCTATAATGTAAAATGGACTTGTGATTCTGCTGTGTTCTGCATCAGTTCATGCAAATTTTTTCCATTTTTTTCTGAAATCACCCTGGTCATCATTTCTTATAGCACAATCGTTTTCCATTACCACAGACCACCACTTATTCAGTAGTTCCCAAATTGATGAAATTTCCCTCAATTTCCAATTCTTGGCAGCAACAACAACAACAAAAACTGCTATAAACATTTTGGCACAAACAGATGCTGTTCTCTTGTCTCTTTGTCATCAGGGTCAAATGCTATTATAGTTTTATAGCTCTGCATACATTGCTCTGAAATGGCTGGATAAGTTCTAACTCCACCAACAACACAATAGTGTCCCAATTTTGCCACACCTCCATTTATCATTTTCCTGTGAAAATCATTTTAAATAGCTACTTTGTCCCAAACAGACTGCCCAAATAAGCACATTCCCCTGCCTTTAATTGGGGATTCCAAACAATCTCCCCCAACAATCTGATGGGGAGATTATACAGAGGCACCTGCTTCTAGAAAATTTCACAATGGTAAATGAGGCCATAAAGGTAAAATAATCGACTCACTCTTTTCAATAATAATGGTAGAACTTGATTGTATTTTTAGAGCTTGAGAGACTAGAGGGGGAATGGTTATGATTATGGTGGGAGGGCTAAGATACAGTGAGTTAAGCTATAATTATGTTCTGGCAAAATATTGAGTCCCATAAAAACAGTCACCAATAGGACTTTGGGTTCTAGGGTAGATGTTCCAAAGATAAAAGGGTTAAAATTTTCAGGACATGGATTCTTATCTCAGCACCTGATCTCAGTCTTATGAGAAGATGTCCCATGCTAAGAAGTAAAAATAGCTTATATTTTTTCAGTATTTTGTTTCCTTCATCCAAGAAACCTATGGTATAAGAATTTATTTCTCCATGCTGTCATAGCCACATGGTTACCTTGAAGAAAATGTTTTGCCTTAAACTTTAAAATGTGATGAGCTGCTTAGAAACTAGAAACTAAAATGGAAATGTCTGGTTATGTTGTTATTGTCATTAATGCTATTTATGCCAATTCAGATATGACGACCACTCAGTCAGTAAACAGCTATTAAACACCTACTATATGCCACAGGCATTGCCAAGCTTTATTCTTAGAGCTCGGCTCCCCTTGTATAGAGAAAGTAGTGTTCAAATAGTTGTGTACAAACAAAACCAATGCAACCAAATTAGGAGGAAGTCAGAAAGTTGAAATTAAAGTTATCTAAAAGTCATATGAAAAAAGTGATCCAAATCACTATTAATTAGGAAAATTCAATTTAAAATACCTGAAGAGCCACCTCTTACCTATCAGATTGCTCATGACAGAAGAAAAATGACAAAATTTTGGAAGTGATAGAGGAAAACTAGAACACTTAAGGCATTATTGGTGAAATTGTGAAGTGATCCAACTATTTTGAATTGCAATTTAGAATTATGTTTAAGAGGCTATAAAACTGTGCATATTCTTTGATCCAGCAATACTACTACTACTAGGTATTCATCCCTAAAAGATCATAAAACAGGCAAAGAACTTGCCTGTACAAAAGCATTTATAGCAGTTCTTTTTGTGTTGGCAATTTGAAATATAGGGGATGCCCATCTATTGGGACATGGCAAAACATGTTGTAGTTTATGAATATATGAGAACACTAATGGAATATATAGGTATGATGAGCATTGGGTTTCAGAAAAACCTGAAGTGACTGATATGAACTTTTGCTGACTGAAGAAAGGAAAGCAAGGGGAAGGAAGAAAACGACTTTCTAGGTTTTTCGGAAATCTAACTGCTCATCACTTCATTATTTTTAGACAGAACTCTATTTACATCAGATCTGGATAGAAGAAAGAACTGCATATACATTTGGAAGAGTACTAAAGACTTGTGAATTTATAAAGAAATAAGAGTGAGGAATAGTATTGGATCTATAAAGTAGTATGTAGACAATGAGAATTGGATAAAGAGGGAACATTTTTTATCTATCAGACATCTTTCTATCTATGGAAGGGTTTAAAGTTCTTTTGAATTCAGATAGAAACAAAATGATAGGGGGATAGGGTGAGGGAGAAAGAGCTAGCACATTAATGAATAAAGGAACAGAGGGGCAGGGACTCTGTTGGCTAGGAGTGCTTTTAGGAGAATAGAATCTCCAGTTCCAGGACAGAGAGGATTGCTGTAGTTTACAACCACCACAGAGACCACAGGGAGCAAGATCCATTTCAGGAGTGTGGTTGGGGGCCTTAGCTGTGACTTAGAGTGAAGACAACCACAGGTTTGACTCTGAGACAGACCTCAGAACACAGCATGAAGAAGGACCTGAGCTTACTCCTCATTCTTTAGGACTAGAACTAGATTACAATAATAGCTACTGAAAAGAAAATTAAAACTAAAATATAAATTAGAACCCCAAGGAAAAAGAAGCCAAGAATAGGTAATTGCTGTGGGGATAAGATCTGGATTTATATTAAGAGGGAGATAATGAGACAAAAACTGGTTATTTTCTCATTCAAGGGAAAGAGTAAATGGTCCCAAGCACAGAAAGAGTAATTGGAAGAACTTATGAAGCACTTTAACTATCAATTAAGGAAGGACAAGGAAATTTGAGAAAAAACTGCAAGACCAACACAAGCAAATTAAGAACATTAGGATAAGAAAATCTATGACCTGGCAATCGAGCCTCCAAAACTTAAAGAAAACTACAATTGGACAGGAAGCTAATGATGTGCTAAGTACAAAGGAAAAAACAAAACTGAAAAAATTGAAAGAGCAAGGGACAATGAGTCCTTGATTACTGCCTGAAAGAACTTGCAATTTCTGTATGTGCTATATCATATCAGTTAATATCACTTTAAGCTTTAAATATTCCGCGGTTCATTGGAATTGGTACAATAGGGAGAACAAAGCAGAAGGGGGGCTTGTGTCCATAGGAATAGAACAAAAGATTCTTCCAAACCCTCAGTGAAACCACTACAAGTCTGAGAGAAGATGAAAGCTTAGGCAATCAGTTAAACTCCTCAGTAAAAGCAAAAAAAAATGAGATAAAGGTCCTCTGTCCATTTCCCAGACCTGGCAAGGAAAGGCCATCATGGATTCAGGGTCCATTGAATGCCTCCCCTCTTATCTGGTAAATATCATCTCACTTTGCAGTCAAAAAGTCAGGGCATTGTCATCAACCCATGCTTGCCAATGACTGCATACAAGGAGTCTTAGAATCTCTGTGGCAGTCCTTCTCAAACACAGAAACTTCAGCTTCTGGCTGGGATCATAGGTCGAACTCTTATTCAGGATTTTGCAGGCATTGCAATAGATGTCATCCATCTCTTGGTAAAAGACTTCCCCTAGTCCTCCAAGCCAAATTATGAAAAGGACAAGAGGTGGTTCAGGAGAGGATCATCCTGAAACAAGCATGTCTGAGGAAGTTGATTGCTTCTTGGTTGTAATCCAAAATCTTTTGCTTTCCAGAATATCGTATTCCAAGCCTTACATGCTCTTAATGTAGAAGCTGCTAATCTTTTATTATCCTGATTGTAGTTCCACAATATTTGTATTGTTTCTTCCTGATTATTTGTAATATTTTTTCCTTGAACTGGGAGTGAAGAAATTTGGCTGTAATATTTCTGGCAGTTTTCATTTTGGGATTTTTTTTCATGAGGTGGATTCTTTCAATTTCTATTTTATACTTTGCTTCTGTATCAGGACAGTTTTCCTGGATAATTTATTGACAAATGATGTCTAGGCTCTTTTTGGGTCATGACTTTCAGGTAGTCCAATTACTTTTTTTGTTTGTTTTTGCAAGGCAAATGGGGTTAAGTGGCTTACCCAAGGCCACACAGCTAGGTAATTATTAAGTGTCTGAGACCGGATTTGAACCCAGGTACTCCTGACTCCAGGGCCAGTGCTTTACCCACTGTACCACCTAGCCGCTCCAGTCCAATTACTTTTAAATGATCTCTCCTGAATCTGTTTTCCAGGACATTTGTTTTTCCAACCTTTTTTCCTAGTTTTTTGTTCTCTTAGGTTTGCTACATTGTTTCTTGATTTCTTACAAAACCATCTGTTTCCCTTAGCATCATTCTAAATTTGAAGGAAGTATTTTTATCAGAGAGCTTTTTTTAATCTCCTTATCAATCTGGCTATTTGCTTTTTTGAAGTATTCTTCTCATTGGCCTTTTAGACTACTTTTTCCATTTGACCCAAATTGGTTTTTGAGTTGTTATTTTCCTACAGTAATTTTTTTTTGTATTTCCTTCAGCAAGCTGCTGACTTCATTTCCATGATTTTCCTGCATCACTCATTTCTCCTCCCAATTTTTCCTCTACCTCTCTTACTTGATTTTTCAAAATCTTTTCTCCAGAATGGAAGGACTAGTTCACAATACCACCAACAGTGCAATAATATCCCACATCTCCCACAATCTCTCTAACATTGATCATTTTCCCTTCTTGTCATCTTAGCCAATCTGAGAGGTGGGAAGTGGTATGTCGTTGTTGTTTTAATTTTCATTTTTCTCATCAATAATGACTCTGAGTATGCTTTAAATTTGATTATATATAGCTTTAAATTTCTTCATCTGAAAACAGCCCATCCTGTCTTTTGATCATTTATCAGTTAGGGAATACCTTGTTGACCTCATAAAATTAATGCAATTCTCTATAAATTTTAGAACTGAGAACTTATCAGAACCCTCAGCTGTGAAAAGTGTTTCCCAGATTTCTGTTCTCCTCCTAATCTTGGGAGCATTGGTTTTATAAATTCTAACCCTTTTTAATTTAATACAGTCAATATCATCCATGTTGCAATTTACAATGTACTCTACTTTTTGTTTAGTCATAAATTTCTCCCCTTTCCATAGATCTGACAGAGACTATTTCTCAATCTGTTCATTGGTCTATGCTATCACTTTTAAAGTCTAAATCCTGTGTCCATTTTGAATTTATTTTGGTATAGGATGTGAGATGTGGGTCCATGCCAAGTTTTTGCCATACTGTTTTCCAGTATTCCCCTACAATTTTTTGCTGAATTGTGAGTTCTTAACACATAAGCTAAAGTCTTTGAGTTTGCAAAACAATAGATTATTATGATCATTTACTGCTGTTTCTTTGGTACCAATCCTAATCCACTGGTCCATCATTCTATTTCTCAACCAATACCAGACATTTTTTATGACCGTCACTTTATAGCATAGTTTTAGACCTGGGAGAGTGAGGCTACTTTCATTTACATATTTTTCATCAGTTTCCTTGATATTCTTGAACCAGATGAATTTTGTATCTGGTTTTTCCTAACTCTGTAAAAATAGTTATTTGGTAGTTTGATTGAATGGAACAATAAGTAATCTAATTTGGGTCAACCTAAATATTATTAATATTAGCTCAACTAATGTTGGCTCAACCTAAACATGAATAATTGACATTTTCTCCAGTTGTTTAGATTTGACTTTGTGTGAAAAGTGTTTTGTACTTGTGTTCATTCAGTTTCTGGGTTTGTCTTGGGATGTAGATTCCCAGGTATTTTATATTATCTACAATTTTAAGTGGTATTTCTCTTTCTCTCTCTTGCCCTTGGACTTTACTGTACATATATAGAAATTCTGATGATTTATGGGGGTATATTTTATACCCTAATATTTTACTGAATCTGGTAACTATTTACAGTAGCTTTTTAAGATGATTTTCTAGGGTTTTCTATACTGTCACATCATCTGCAGTCTATAAGTTTTGCTTACTCATTGACAGTTCTAATTTCTACAATTTCTTTTTCTTCTTGTATTGATAAAGCTAACATTTCTAATACTATTTTGAATAATAGTGGTGATAATGCACATCCTTGTTTCAACCCTGATCATTTTTGGAAAAAGTTCCTATTATGTCCCAATTACCCATATCATTTCTTGTTGGTTTTTAGATAGATATTGCCTGCTACTTTAAGAAAAACTCCATTTATTCTCTACTCTGTAAAGTTTTTTTTTTTAATAGGAATGGATTTTGTATTCTTGTCAAAGGCCTTTCTCAGTACCTATTGAGATAATCCTGTGATTTACATTGGTTTTGTTACTGATATATTCAATTATGTTGAGGGTTTTCCTAATATTGAAAAAAAATCCCTGCATATCTGACCTGTTCAAAGTACTATTCTCAGAGGATGACTGATAAGCAGCATTGCTTATAACAATGTTCTGATAAGGAAGGAGAAGAACCAACCATATCAAGAACCTCTACGTAGTCTCTTCAACAATATTGAAACCTTTAACTATCCCAAGGGAAATATAATACTCAAGACTTACTAAGGTTATTTTCCCTTCTAAGGTTGTATACAACTTAGTGTCAATGAATCATGCTTGTTTTTTTTCTCCTTTCCTTTTTTCTTTTAATATAGCCTTTTACTCTTGCATTCAAAAATGAAATTCTCTATTCCATTCTGATCATTTTATAAGGAAATATTGGAAGTACTCTATTTCACTGACCATCAGTCTTTTCCTCTGACAGAATATGCTGAATTTGGCAGGGGTAGCAAATTCTTGATTGTAATCCAATATGACACACATCTGATGTACAGCTGGACAGCTGTGCAAAAGCTGAGCAGCTGGACAGCTGGAAAGCTGGCCAGCAGGTGTGGGAAAAACCCATGGAAGTATGGAAAGTCCAAAATTCTTCTCACCCTTTGGAAAAAATAAGATTTTCTTTCAATCAAAAAGGAAGAATGGAGGAGATACCCAGGTCAAGTCCAAAAACAAAGAATCTTTTTATGTCTCATTTCACCAGTTAGTTCTTCATCATGAGTTTTACTGTAATTTATATGAATTTTTGGAATGAATATTATACTATTCTTTGATGTTCTCTAGTTTAATACTTTGTACCTAATCTTGAACTGTCAGCCACTCCTATGCAGTATTATGTCATCTCTAATTACTTTTTTTGCAGTTTGTCTAATGACCAGACTTGATTGAAGGATTAAACTCAAAATTGTGGTTGAAATTTTTAAGATTGATACAATCAATTCATTAAGGATATTAATAATAATTGTGATGAGATGAAAATTGATCAACTCATCTTCTAAACATACATTAAATTAATAGAGCTAGACTAGGAAACAGTAAAAGATTGAACAGGATAAAAGATGAACATTAAAAATCTACAGGAAATAATTACAAATATATAATATAAAGCAGAGATGTGCTTTAAACATGGGATAAAGACTACATGATAAAAAATATTCCTGAGTACTACTAAGTCAGATTAAAATACAATTAGAAAATACTTAACAAAGCAGATAAAAATTCAAAAGAACAAAGACAATGATAATTATCTACACTAATATGCAGTCCACAGGCAAATTTATTTATGGTTTGGTGGCATCCACTTCAATTTGAGGTGACACAACTGATATTAAAAATCATCACCACAATACATTAGTAAGATAAGCACAAAATCAGAGATACTAGAGGTCTATTTCAAGTCATATATTTCAACCAAATAGTCTCCATTGTGTCCCTAACATTTTGGGTGTCTTTCAAATTCCTAAAAAAATGACTAATCACTTTTCTAAACGGAATATTTATTTCTAAATATTTGAAGTCTAAATATTTGAAGTCAACTAAAATGCTCATTCTGAATTCTCTCTTTATTGATCGATGGTGTTTGTCCTTCATAACAGAAGACAAAAATTTGAATGTATGCATGATATGATTTGAACAATTAGTTGTATTATATAGTGAGGGGAGCATTGTGCAAAGAGATCCTTCTCATTCGGATTTTCCAGAACTGTTTCTGTTTCACCCCTTTGCCTCATTAATAAGAAACAGGGCTTCTGGTGCTGTGTGGATACTGTGCAAGTCTTTGACCTAAAGGATGTAGCTTCCTTCCCACATCAGCAAGACTCCATGGCACTCCAGCACTGTTGAATCTTTATTGGCAGTACATGATTTCCCATGGCAACAAAATAGTATATCCAAGCTTGTCTTGTGCTGGTCTAATTGTCAGTCTGGTGGTTTTATGATAAGATAGGCAACATCTTTAAACAGTAGGACGATGCCTGCTTGCCACTCATAGGTCTATGCTGCTCTGCTATGCTAGTTCACCTCCAGTTGGAGCTCAGTGAATGCTACAGGAACTTTCAAATTCCCAAATGCTTCCCAAGGTGTGGTCTCCTCTCAGGAGAAACACTTTCCAGGACAACTCTGCCCTTCACAAGAAAAGAGAAATCTTCCTTGGACTCCCACCAGCTTCTTTGGAATTGGTGGTAATATTACACCCATCTCTACCATTCCAGATTCTGGGATTTCTAGTTGATTTCCTTATTCGAGGCCCTGACTTTTCCCTTCAGAAAAGTGCTTGCCTATCTCTCAGACCCATCTGATTCATGACTATAGGTCTTTGGCTAACCAAGAAATGAATAAAGAATCCAAGGGATGATCTGCTGAAGTAGACATGTGGGTAAATTCTAGCTCCAGGTTGTCAGAATATTCCCTGTCTAGGTTGTTTGAGATGTTCCCCCTTAGGTACAATGGAACTTCTTTATATCTTTAATTTGTGTTTCCTTAACTGTGCAGTACAGGAACTATGCCACTGGAAGGATCAGTCAGGTAGAGAGGAGAGGCTCACAAGCTGAAAAAAGTAAAGCTGACAGGCAAGAAGAAGCTCATGGGGGGTCCTTCTAAAATCTTCTTCCTGGTGTTCAGGTCTTCTTCCACCTTGCCCTTTGGGCTCTTACTCTCCCTTGGAGACTCAGACACCACTGCCTGTTAACCTCAGTGGGGTTAAGTGGCTTGCCCAAGGCCACACAGCTAGGTAATTATTAAGTGTCTGAGGTCGGATTTGAATTCAGGTCCTCCTGACTCCAGGGTCAGTGCTCTATCCACTGTGCCACCTAGCCACCCCTCTTGAGAAGTCTTAAAGGACATATGAATTGGTCTCAGGATCAGAAAGTCCTTTAGGAAGAGTTCAGTAATGATTTTAAATATTGAGTAAGAGAAAAAATAGGGAAAAGAAAAGAGTTATGCAGGAGAATTGAGAAAAAATAAAAACTCAGAAAAGGAAGCAGAAAAATTGATTGATTTAAGAAATAACTTTAAAAATATAATTGTCCAAATAGGAAAAAAACATGCGAAAGATAATGGAAGTAAATAAAACCTCAATTTTTAGTTGGTAAGTTGAAGCTAATGACCGTAAAAAACTTAATAATCAAAGAAAATCAAAAGAATGAAAAAAACAGGAGAAAATGTGAAATAATTTATTGGAGGAGACAACTGACCTGGAAAATAGATCTAGGAGAAATGATTTAGAAATTATTTGACTGCCTGAAATTCATGAAAAAAATAAGAGCTTGTGGCCCAACAATTCCAATTCGAGACCTACATCCAGAAAAAAAAATGGGATAAGTCCCACATATTTCAAAATATTCATATAAAACTCTTTGTAGTGCCAAAGAATTGGAAATTGAGGGGATGCCCATCAATTGGGGAATGGCTAGACAAATTATGGTACATGCATAATATGGAATATCATTGTTCTATGAGAACCCATAAGTGGTTGGACTCTATAGAGAAGCGTGGTATGAGTCATAGCATCTGATGCTGATTGAAGGGAGCAGAACCAACAGAACAATGTACACATTAGCAACAACATTGTGAGATGATCAGAAGCAGCTCCTCTGAGCAGTTCACATGACTAGGACAACTGTATTAGATAGAGAATGCTATCCCCATCCAAAGGAAGAAAAACAAAACAAAACAAAAAACAACCCTTCATAATTAATGAAGACTTTATGAAAATTGTCTCTTATGTATCTCTTTCTCTTAATCTTAATTGCTCATATTGAAAATGAGTAATCTGTAAACATGTTTATCAAAAATATGTATGTACAATACAAACCTGACTGTTGACCACTGAGGGGGATGACAAGGAAGGGTGGAAGGAAATATTGTAACTTAAAAAGATACATGTGCATATGGATAGAAAAATAAATATTTTGAATAAGAGAAAAGTAAGAGCCTGGAAAATATATTTCAAGAAATTATCAAGGAAAACTGTCCTGATATCCTAGAATCAGAAACTAAAAGTTTCATCATTTCCCAAAAGAGATTGGAGAATGAAAGCTCAAAGGAATAATGTAGCCTTGTTCCACACTTATCAGGCAAAGGAGAAAATACTATAGTCATCCAAGAGTAACAGTTCAAATACCAAGGAGCCACAATCAGGGTTATAGGATTCAGCAGATAAAATTTAAATGATAAGAGGCCCTGATATATATATGTATATATATATATATATGCATATATATATATACATATATATATATGAAGATAAAAAGACTTTAGAATACAACCAATAATCAACTCTCCAGCAAAACTGAGAATATTCTTTCAGGTGAAAAAATGATCATTCAACAAAATAGGGAACTTTAAAATTTTTTGATGAAAAGACCAGAGTTGAACAGAAAATACAATGTTCAAGGACAAAATACAAGAGACACTTAAGGTAAAAAAAATGTTATTCAACTTTTTTCATTGCTGCATGGGGAGATGATAAGTGTAACTACTGAGAACTCTATCTTATTAAAAGAGTTGATGATATTTGTCCTTTGTTCTTGAAGATCATGGGGAGATGGTATGATAGGCACATGAATTTTATTTCAGTAAGGGGAGTTGCTGTTTACAATTAAATCATGAAAATATTCATTTACCCTAAGATCAAATGATAAATACAATACAAAATTAAGGGACTGGAGAACCAAGTGGACAAGCTGGAACATATCACTTTTCTCTATGGAATTTTCAAAAGTTTTCTAATCTATCACATGTCATTACATCATTGATACTTAACTATTTTTTCTCTTGTAAAATAAGGCAAAAGTGTGATAAGGGATTCTTTGGAAGTGAATGTAATGCAAAAAGTGAAATGTACTTTAAAACATTTTACACAAAAGTTTTGAAATTCTCTTTCCTTTTTTCAGTCAAAGCAATAACCATAGCTACAGCATACTGTATTAACTGAATTTATAAACCAAATCATTTCTCAGGAAATGAATTTTTCCTCTTCTGACCTTTGAAGAATACATGAAGAGGGCTTATTTGATTCTTTTGAGGGAACCTGAAATATAATGAATCATTATAGACATAAAATGTATTCATACACATGACCATGAATTAATATTTCTTGATCCCCAACCCAGTCCTTCTGAGAGGACTAATTGACATTATGGGTTTTTTGATATTCATAGACAATTAAAACTCTAACAATGATCTCTTCCACTTTTTATTTGATGAAGATCAGGGACAATGTTCCCAAGGAAATGCTATCAAGTATGAAATTGGTTTATAGAGCCATCCTCTCAAACATACTGTCCAACTTGAACTACAAATATCATTGAGAAGACTGAGGAAATATGCTTTCCAATACTGGGCAGTAGAATTATGATGGCCAGATAACAGAATTTTTATAATTTTCTACCAATTCAGCCAGAGTTGAGTGTTTTCTGAAAGTCTTTTGCAAGATAAAAAGAATTCAGAAAATCTTTGTGGAACTCAGACCGAAAAAAGTAATAGCAAGAAGATTTGTAGTCTTGTTCAGGTAAGATACAATGAGTTTGAATGGAATGTCCATTTTCCCCTTTTATTTTCCTTCCTTTCTTCTGCCTTTCCCTCCTTCCTTCCCCTTCCTCCTTTATTTCTTTTCTCTCTTTTTTCTCACCCTTCCTTCCTTCCTCCTTTCTTTTTTTCTTCCCCCTTCCTACCCCTTACTCCTTTATTTCTTTTTTTTCCACTCTCTTCTCACCCTTCCTTCCTTCCCTCTTCCCATTTTCCTTCCTTCCTACCTTTCTTCCCTCCATCCTTCCTCCCTTTTCTGGTCTTTTATCAGGACCATTTTGCTCCCTTGAATGCCATTACATAGGAAACAATAGGGAGAGATAGGTCACTCACTTTGGTTGCCTTATGAATCTGAATAGAAGAAAATTAAAGTGAGATCAGCAGAGCCAGTGACTGAGCTATGGCAAAAGTTAGATGAAGAGAGATAGTCTGTGAATCAGCAAGAATAACAGGCCAAGTTAACAGACTTCACCCTCATCCTATCCCTATATGGGCAAATATATTGCTGTATGCATCTCCAACTCATTGGGAAGCCATTGGGAAAGCATGTAGAAGGTAGTGGAAAGAGAAAGAAAATTATAGTTCCTATCAATACTGGTAGCAAAAGCAAACAACAGATTTGAATCAATATTTTTTTTTAAATTCTGACTTTCACTTCTATGTTTTTATGGATATTCATAAAGAAAAGATGTCCATGGGAACGGAATACAGTGACAGGCACTTTAAAACTTAAAAAGTTCATTGGTGGCTTTGGGTCTCAGTTAGGTTATCTGTACTGACATATTCATTGACAGATAATCAATACATCATTACTACCTTTAAACATCCATGTTTTTAAGAGGTTTTTCATTGATAGGTAACTGAACTGACCAGAGTCACATAGCCAGGAAATTCAGGTCCCATAATTTATACAGTAATGATAAAAATGGAATAATGACAATTCATCTTTATCCACAGTATATCCCTTATTATCTCTGAATTATGGATGATTTAATTTCACTCCCTAGGTCATTTACTGAATCTGAAAATGTCTAACTTTACCACGACTATCACTGAATTTCTCCTTCTGGGGTCTTCTGCTACTCATGAACTGCAGATCTTATATGCATTGCTTTTCTTTCTACTTTACTCAGCAGGTTTGATGGGGAATCTCCTCATTGCCATTGTCAACACTTTTGACAAGAGACTCCATGCCCCCATGTACTTTTTTCTTAGGAATTTATCCATTGTGGATGCCTGCTACATATCAGTCACAGTTCCCCTAGCATCGCTATTGAACAACAGGGTACTTTCATTTTCTGGATGCTCAGCTCAGGTATTTTTGCTTGCTTTCTTGGCCTATTTTGAATTTACTTTGCTCATGTGATGGCCCGTGATCACCATGTTGCCATCTGTCACCCACTTCATTACCCAGTGTTCATGCGTCCCGGTGTCTGCATGAAGATGACGCTCACATGTTTGGTCACTGGACTTTTATATTCAGATTTCCATACCAGTTACACATTTCAATTGTCTTTCTGCCAGTCTAATGTGATCCATCAGTTCTTCTGTGATACCCCCTCTCTCCTCAAGATCTCTTGCTCAGAGACATTCAGCAACATGGTATCCTTATTCTGGGGATTGGGTTAGGCTGCTTTGCCTTCATCATTGCATCCTACATCAGAATATTTTCCACTGTGCTCAGATTTCCAGTGAAGGAACAACAAAGAAAAGCATTCTCTATGTGCCTGCCCCACATTATTGTGATTTCTTTGTCCCCTTTTCCAGTTGGCTTTGAGTACCTACAACCAGTTTCAGAATCTGGGTACATTGAAGACATAATCTTTTCGATATTCTGTTCCATAATACCTCCCTTTTTGAACCCCATTATATACAGTCTATGGAATAAGCAGATAAAGGAGGCTATAAGATTAATAATGAGTAGAGCACTTTTGCTAAGTAATAAAGCATAAATTCTCATTCTAGTGTAATTTTTTGGAGCTAAATTATCCAAAAAAGTAATATCTCATTAAGCTATAATTTTGCTTGTGATATTGTGGTATAATTAGTTGTTCTTTATATCTTGATAGTTATAGATGAATTACTGATCTAAATGAAAAGAAAGTCCCTAGATTTATAGGAAGCTTAGTGGTACAGGAGAGCTCAGGGCCTGGAGTCAGGAGGACATGAGTTCAAATTCAGCATCAGATACTTAATAACTACCTAACTGTGTGATCCAGGACAAGTCACTTAACCTTATTACCTTGCAAAAAAATAATAAAAAAGAACATCCCATAGTTACCTATATTATCAATATCATTTCCATTATTTTCATTTTGAAAAATATTCAAAAATTCAAAATAATATCATCATTTATTCTAATGTGTTTGGCAACACTGCTTATGGTTTATAAATAAGAATT
Source organism: Macrotis lagotis (assembly GCF_037893015.1). Classification (NCBI taxonomy): domain Eukaryota; kingdom Metazoa; phylum Chordata; class Mammalia; order Peramelemorphia; family Peramelidae; genus Macrotis; species Macrotis lagotis. Next base: position 932,461,157 of record NC_133658.1, on the reverse strand, counting down.
TTATGCCAGATATTAAACATAAAGACTTCTTTAAACTTCAAATTCACACAGACTTTTCTGATTCCTTAGAACAAGACTGAATTCATTTCCATGTTAGTCTTCTGCTGGTTGCTCCTGAAAGTCATTTTAGTTGCCATTCTTGATTTTTTAAGTAACAAACTGAATTTTTATTTTTACATAATATAGAATAATGGTCAACATTGCATACAGCCTATAAATGGTGAATTACTCCTGTATCTTTGCCAAGAAACCCCAAATGGAATAAAAAAATAATTAATTATTAAAATGACTCTGCAACAACATCTGCTTTTTTTGGAGATGTTCTTTTTCAGCACTGAAATTTAAAATATTTTTTCTAAGAAGGAAGAAGAGACTTCAGGGAGTCCAGATAATATCTATATGATCTCAACCAACCTGTATTTTGCAAGTTTTCTGAGTCCAAATCTACTACTTTTTTCACTATGCCATGCTATCTCCCTAAAATTTAGAAAATCAAAAAACATACAGACAAGGTCGAAGTTATGAATTCTCAAAGAGCAGTTGAGCATAAGGGATAGTAGTATATTGAAACAGAGGAGATAAAATGAATAGATTTTTATATAATTTATTATATAGAGAAAGAATAGTGATATTTTCATATATATATTTTGGAGCCAAATTAGAGCAATGGTTTACACTTTTAATATCCAATTTGGGCACCTTTAAAAATACTTGGAGTTATAGGGAATAAAGTTTCAATACTTGAGGTGCTAGAAGAGCACCTTGATTGAATATTGGACTCTGTAGGAGTTCAAACATGTCTTCAGTCATTTGTGTGACCCTTGGCAACTCTGAACCCTGAGTTCCTAAAAACATTCGTTACTTATCCTGAGATATTATATGACTGCAAAATCACTTTGCACTGAGAAAATTGTCTGAAGAGATGCTTGTAGCACATAGTGAATTCTTACTTTGCTAAGGAAGGTCATGATTTCTGGACCAAAATTTCAGAATAAAATCAAATAGGAAAAGTAAAATTAGCTTGTTGTTTGTGTCCTATATTTCAGAGAAAATGAGGGTACCAACAACAAAAAGCAAGAAATGTAGGGTACATTTCAGTGTGAAAACTCATCAGGAGTGACTATTTTGAATTCTAGAGGCCAATACCATTTTCTCATCCAGTCAGTTACTCAAGGGATAAATATGATAAAAATGAACTGAAACATTGAAAGAATAATTTCAAGGTCTCAAGATTGGCTACATGAAGGAACCTGATAATAAAAAGGACTGCATTTTCAAAGTACCATTATAATTTATCATGTCTTACAACTGGCTATTTTCTATTATTTTAGAATGGAAAAAAGAAAGATTTTTACACTTTCACAAGAAAGGTTTGGATCTGTTGGAATTCATTTTGGAGAAATTATGAATACAAATGGCATAAAATCAAATAATGCATTTCTCATAATAATCTTTGTATTCAACTAATCTGGATCAAGAATAATATATTACGTAATCCTGATTTTTGACTAAGGTGTTTTCTGTGGTGACAATAAAGTGAAAAGTTATATCATTTACATTTTAATTTTTTCTTTGAAAGTGATAATATCTTTTGTGTATAAATTAGGGATTTAGTGTGAATTGAGAACCTTTTGAGAAATTATTAGAGAAAGGTAAAGACCCTGTCTTAATTAATTACTTATTTATTTGGTAACAGAAATGAGATTTTTGTCTTCTTCTTAAAAATGAATAATGAATGGGGTGGCTAGGTGGTGCAGTGGATAGAGCACTGGTCCTGGAATCAGGAGTACCTAAGTTCAAATCTGGCCTCAGAGACTTAATAATTACCTACCTGTGTGGCCTTGGACAAGCCACTTAGCCCCGTTACCTTGCAGAAACCTAAAAAAATGAATAATGAAGTTCAATACAATTTAACTTCATTTATTGAGTACATAGATGATGCCTTGATAAAATTGAGTCTTCCATGCTGAAATTGTACCTGCATTATAGAAAAAAAGAAACCTAGGTGAACATGGTTAATTTTACCTCTAAAATGTGCAAACAATATAGATGAATAAAATAAAATCATTATCTTGTCTCTTGTCTTTAACTTAAAAATTCTATTCAAAACTTTTCTAATCCTATCACAATTGTACAGTTACCTTCCAACATGAAATCTATGATATGTGAAAAAAATATAATTTTCATAACATTTTCCCATGGACATTAAATTAATTACACTTCTCTCCCATATTTTCTCAGATGTGAAAGAAAATATGAACTGAAGTTGAAGGCTTCCTCACATTCCATAGATTTCATGATTTCTATGCTGTATAGATTCAGGCACAGCAGGGTAAAATATTAAAAAGTGTAAGTTTGTATTGGATATTTCATTTCCCATATTCTAATTGTCCCATATGCTATTGTAGGCAAGTCATGGCAGTAAACTAAATGTTTCTCAGTGTTTTCTAACTCTTACTTCCAGAATTCAGTAATGATTTAAAGTTCATCAAGATTTCTTTTTTTGAAAAATTTCCCATATTCAATACATTGAAATAATCCCCCCCCCAATAAAAACATTCTGAGAAAAGATGTCTGTGACTGAAGTCTTTTTCACATTCATTATATTGAGTCTTCATCCAGGATGAATTCTTTTATCTTCAGGAAAGATGTACCCTGGGGAAGCTGGGTAGTACAGTGATGGAACACTGGCCCTGGAATCAGGAAGGCTTTAGTTCAAAGGTACCTTCAGATACTTAATTGCCCAACTGTGCATCCTTGAGCAAGTCACTTAACCCCATTGCCTTAAATATATGAATTTTTAAAAAAAGTACCACATTGATTATACTAATAAAGTCTCTCCACTATGACTTTTGTGATGTAAAATGTGTTTCTGATTCTTATTGTGTCTCCAGTATCTTTCATGACCAGCAAGATTTTCCTATTCTTTTTTTTTTTAGGTTTTTGCAAGGCAAATGGGGTTAAGTGGCTTGCCCAAGGACACACAGCTAGGTAATTATTAACTGTTTGAGACTGGATTTGAACCCAGGTACTCCTGACTCCAGGGCCAGTGCTCTATCCACTAAGTCACCTAGCCACCCTAAGATTTTCCTATTCTTATAGGCTTTTCTGCATTCATTGAACAAACTCTTTTTTTTAGATGGAGTTATTTTATTCATCCTTTTCATTAAACAGATTGAACAAAAGTATAGATAGTATTCAAAATAAAATAGGTCAAATTAATTTTCAAGAGACTGAGATGCGACATGTTACATTTAATCTAATTTTATTCATGTCTGCTTTGCAATGGGAAATATTCATTATAAAGATAACAGTGAAAGAAAAATATGTCTTTCCTTATACAAATGTTAGCCTGCAATAATTATGTATCTTATTTATATCCATGCATACGTCTAACATTACAATTAAAAAAAAACATGAGACTTCTATGAGGGTTTTTATAATAAAACGATTCCTAATTTTTCTCTGCGGGTAGATCGAACTAAAACAAATTACTATGCAACACTGATGCTTTTCTTAAAGTAAATTATGTAAAATGAGTATGTGGATAGACTCAGAAAAAGTTAACATTATAATATTCAATTAATTAGATAAAAATCTATAATGGTGAATGTGTGTGTGGGGGGGGACTTTATTTACCAAAAAATATTTTAAAAAACTAAGTCAATTTACTAAAATAAGCTATATTAATATGTAACTACAAATAATGCATTCCAGAACAAACATATTGTCAATTATTCTTATTAAAAAGTTACTATTATAACACTGGTTAAATAAAAATTGCATATTGTAAAGCAATATGAATGGTCCATATTTTGCCACATACTTCTCTTATCTGTAGGTGGATAGCACAGGTATACCAAATTCAGCATTCATTTTCAGTTGCTGCTGGTATCATGTGTTTTGAGAAATTTATACAGCATAAAAACCTTGAATATATTCATGATATAAATATTTTAGAAAAAAATAGATATTTCCAATCTCGCTGTGTAAATTTCACAGTAAGTTATCTCCCCATGCCCCCCTCCCCCTGGTAAAATAGATAACCATTCTACTGAAAGCATGTTTTGCTCAGCTTAGTTCATTTCTTTTGTCTCCTTTTGCATAGCATTATTATGCTCTAGTTTTTATTTAGTGTGTAAGCAACATGCCGATTTAAAATGAAAGTTATTTCATGTATAGATAGTTATTGTGGATTTTAAACTGCAAGAACTAATGAGGAGAGGAATGCTTTAAAATGAATAGGCCAGATAGAAAAGGAGATAAAAAAGAAAGCTCTCTGCGGAAAACAAATCCTTCAGATATAGAATGGAGCTGAAGGAAGCTGCTGACTTTACAAGAAGTCAGGACACAATACTTCAACACCAAAAGAATGAAAAATTAGAAGAAAATGTGAAATATCTCATTCAAAAAACAACTGATCTGGAAAATAGATTCAGGAAAGATAGTTTAAAAATTATTGGGATACCTGAAAGTCATGATCAGGAAAAGAGCCTTGACATCATTTTCAAAGAATTACTACAGGAAAATTGCCCTGATATCCTAGAAGCAGAGGGCAAAATGGAAATTGAGAGAATCCACCAATCTCCCCAAGAAAGAGATTAAAAAAAACCCCAACCTTCGGGAATATTATAGCCAAGTTCCAGAACTCCCAAGTCAAAGAGAAAATTTCAAAAGCAGCCAGAAGGACACAATTCAAACATTGTGGAGCTGCTGTCAGGATCACATAAGACTTATTAGCAAATACATTAAGGTCTCCAAGGGCTTGGAATATAATATTCCAGAAGGCATAAGAGGATCCTCTTCCAGGAGAAAAGATGGACTTTCAATGAACCAGGGGAATTTCAAATGTTCCTGTTGAAACAACCAGAGCTGAACAGAAAGTTTGACCTTCAAATACAGAACTCAGGTGAAGCATGGAGAGTGGAGGAGAAGGGTAAAATATGAGGGACTTAATGATGATGAACTGCATGTATTCCTGCATAGAAAAATGATATTGATAATACTCATATGAAACTTCTCACTTAATAGAGCAAGTAGAAGGAGCTTTTATAGATGAAGCACAGTAGAGAGCTGAATTTGAAGATATAATCTATTGCAAATATGGAGTCAGTGGCTAAAAGGGAAATGTACTGGGAGTAAGGGAAAGGAGAGGTGGAATAGGCTAAGATATTTTGTATAAAATAAATGTTGCATTGAGCTATTGCAATGATATGGAAGGGGGAAGGTGAGGGGGAATGAGGGAACCTTCACTCTCTTCGGAAATGGCTCAGATAGGAAACAGCATGCACACTCAATAGGGTATAGACATCTAGAGAAAAAATGGAGTGAAGGGGGAAGGGGGGATGTTGGTGATAGAGGAGAGGGCAGATCATAGGAGAGAATAATCAGATATAACATATTTTCTTTTTAACTTCTTGCAAAGGACTGGGATTGGGTGGCCTGTCCTGGGCCATGCAGGTAGGTGGTTGCTGGGTCTCAGGGGTGGTAAGTGGGCTTGGGGCCTTTTGGCCCCAGGGCTGGTAATCAGTCCCCTGTGCTGGTCATCAGTCCCCTGTGCCACTCAGCTGCCCTACAGCACATTTTAGAAGAGGGACAGAGTAAAAGGAGGGAGAAAATATAATATATGGTAATGGGGAAGTATGGATGGAGGGAATTACAATCAGCAACAGCAACTGGGGAAAAATATGGAACTAATTTTTTGATGGACTTATCATAAAGAATGTGATCCACCTGAGACAGAGCTGGTGATATCACAACACAGACTGAAAAACATTTTTTCTATTTCTTTTACTTTATTCCTCATGATGGTCTATATTTTGGGGGGCATATTATGCTTACTCTTAAGCAAGAATATTTTAGTAATGTATAAAAAAACACTCTTAAAAATTAAAAAAAAGTAAAACATAACTAATGAAATGCAGACTAAAATGACATCTTCTGATTCAAGTAAAACATGACAAGCTAGAAATAAAAAAGTTAAAACATTTCATGAATTAAACCAGAACTGTCTCTTGTGTGTTTTAGTTCAGATGTTTCAGAATGCTGCAGTAAGTTTTATGGAGAATCATGGGCGAAGTTTACAAAGTAGATCTGTTAATATCATCTGTATCGATTTAAGCGGAGAACCAACTGGACTACAAAATTATAAAATGTTAAGAAAACTCTCTTCGCTTTCCTGTTCCCCAAATTTGAGATCCTCTACTGGTTCATCCTGGTAAAGGATTTGTCTAAATTACTGATATGTGCTTTCCTTTTCAATTGATTCATCCTTTATTACTTCACAATAAAACTGAACTATTAGAAAATATTCCTCCTTACTCCTTACATACTTGTTAACCCAAGAAGATTGGTACAAAACTTCTAAGTCAAATTCATTATTCCTTTTCCTGTTTTTCCAGGCTTACTGACTTTAATATCAAACTTTTCGTTTCTAATTGGGACACAAAGCTATTCACCATCAATTGACTTGTGTTGTGAACTAAGTTGAATAATTTCAGAAAAAAAAGAATTAAGACTTGATCCTTCTAACTTCTTCTTTTTCCTTTATTTCTCTTGCACATTTTAAAATTTGATATTTTATTTTTCCAAATATATCTTAGGACAGCATATTTTAAAGTCGCATAATTACCTTCCACCCTCCCTTCTGAACCCCCTCCTTTCAGTCAAGAACAGTTAATTACATACACATTTGTGTTGGACACTAGTCATTATCAGTTTGAGCAATTAGGATTAAAGGAAAGAAAAACATAAGAGAATATTAAAAAAAAGTGAATGCAGTGTTCATCAGATTCTGAAGGGTTTTTTTGATTTTGTTTTGTTTATCTTCCTCTAGATGGGAATAATGTTGCCCATAGCAGGCTTAACAGGGCTGTCCTAGGTCTCTGAATTGCTGGAAGCAGCTGCATCCATCAGGATTGAGGACCTCATAGTGTTGTTAATGTGTACAATGTTCTCTTGGTTCTGCTCCCTTCAATCAGCATCAGGTCCTATAATTCCTCCCATGCTTCTCTAGAGTCCGACCCTTTATGGTTTCTTATAGAACAACAGTATTCCATAGTATTCATGTACCATAACTTGTTCAGTCATTCCCCAGTTGATGAGCATCCCCACAATATCCAATTATTTGATACTAGAAAATGAGCTGCTATGAATATTTTGGAACCTGTGGGACTTTTCCCAATTTTAAAATGATTTCTTCTGTATATAAGCCTAGTATTGGAATTGCTGAGTCAAAAAGTATGAACAATTTTACTGATATTTGGGCATAGCTTCATATTGCTCTCCAGAATGGTTGGATCAGTTCACAACTCTAACAACAATGCATTAGTGTCTGAATCTTCCCACAACCTCTCCAACATAAGAAAAATTATTTTAAAAGTGAATAAAATGTTATTCAGATTCTGTAGGGCTTTTTTGTTTTGTTTTGTTTTCTTCATCTGAATTTTTTATGTAGGTCCATTACATTTCTGATGATATTTGAGTTATTCAGTACCTAGTAGTGGCATTTCTGTATCAGAGGGTATACACAGTTTAATTGAACTTTGGGTCAAACTTAGAGATGTTATGAGCCCTTGGATCAGTAAGATGGCAGGTAAAATTCAATGTTATGACACAAACTGAAGGTGATTTTTGATGTCCTGAAGGCTATTTCTGGGCCAAAGACCTATGGTGCATCTCAACTGCTCGGTGCTAATGTATCAAAAAATTGATCAACAATATAGACATGATCCTAGAGAGATGGACTGAACACTTCCATTGTTTTCTTAACAGACCATTTACCTCAAGTTGAAGTCAATCAATCTGCCCCTAACTGAAGAAGTTTTGAATGCCATTAGGCTTCTTTCAAGTGGCAAAGCACCTGGTGCTGATTGGATTCCAAATGAATCTACAAGATGGGGGTGCGGTGGGGTCCATTACTCATCCAAAAACTGAAAATTTCCAGGTTATATGGCATGAAGAGGTTACTTCTCAATTATTCAAAGATGCCCCCACCATCCATCTCTATAAAAGTAAAGGGAATAGATTGTCCTTTGATAGTCACAAGGGTATTTCTCTTTTCATCATTGCTGGTAAGATTCTTGCAAGAATCCAATGGATATATTGATATTACATATGAATTTTTAATGGTTAGAGTTACTAGGGAGGAAAATTGGAAATATTCCTACTAATTTCACTAATAATTGAGTTTACTACTCCTTCAAATATATTGGGGTATCAAATCAACACAACAAAATCCAATTTCTTCTGTCACTGCCTGAAAGTTCATTTAAATTAAGAAATGAGTTTCAGAAATAGAGCAGTGAAGTAGATAGAACACAATACCCTGGGCTCCACTGTTACTGAGTTAATGAAGATCCTTTCCTCATTCATATATTGACTCACCTCCCCCTCACATTTTCCCATATCAACTCTCACAATGCACACATATCTACTCTGAAACATACACATAAAAACACACTCTTTGAAACTCATACTTGCTTGAAGCCTTGTGTTATTTTTGCCATATGTAGAGTTGCCTACAATTACATGCATCTCCTCTTAGTTCCTCCGATTTCCAACTTATACATGATATAGAATCACCAGCTATCTCTCTGTCTCTGAAGCAATCATGACCTCCTTTCTCAGACACAAGTTTTCAAACATAACCTCCTCCCTGAACCAAAGATGTACCATATCTACCATATCCTTGGCAAAGAATAATCTTTTCCTCTTAGATTATACATTCCTGTGCATATATGATCTGTCATATTTATATATGAGAGTCATTTGTTTTTTTTTTAATTAAAGTTTCAAGGATGGCAGAATGGCATCATAAAAAGAAGGAACTTGAAATAACAATAAAACTATGAAACAAGAGTCTACTGTTTACATGTGACAACATAATCCATGTAAACCCTTCACAATTTTATGATCACCAGTGATCTTGAGAGGATCTAATAAGACATTGTGTCCCTGGTGACTCTATTATGTTGTTAGGCTTTCTAAGACTGACTTAAGTATTGAAAAGCCTTTTGCTGTTATTTGACAGCCTTCCAAATGCTCCTCTGAATTAAACTCTCTTTCCTTTATGTCCATACACATTGGTCTTCCCAGGTGTCTCTGAAACCATCTGCTTCATTTCTTACAGCAGAAGATGACTACAGAGGGCAAGTTGTTTGATATTTTATTTTCTTGTGAGGTCCCTTCTTGTGAGCTCTCAAAATCAAATAATGTGGTGACCAAACTTCTGGTGGGCAGTCAACGTGCTCTGTACATGGCCTTCATGTTTTGCATAAATCTGATGGTCTGGGCTCTGCTTAGGTTCACTCTACCACGTGACAAATTAGTATGGAAGACTTTTTTGTGGGAAATGACTAAACTGAGTCTTGGAGAGGTAGGCAAGGCAAAAGGATCCACCAGGTTTCCCCACATTAGATATTTAGTGTCAATTCTACAATAAACAAAATGGTCAAAGAATATGAAACAAGAATTTTTCAAAACACATACAAGAAATAAATAACCATGGGAAAAATGCAGCAAATAGCTAATAGAGAAATGTCTATGAAGCCAATTCCGGGGTTCTACCATGATCCCACCTGCCAGAAGAGAAAAATGGAGAATGACCTATGTTGGAGCAAATTTATGTTCTACTAGGTCATTACTTGGCTCCATCATTCTAATGTCAGAAATCCTAGTCTTTCCTAGTTGAATCTGGCTTCAGACACTTTTAGCCATGTGACCCTGGCTAAGTCACTTCATCATTTGCCTGTGTTTCCTCAACTATTGATTCAGAGAAGGAATGATCAACTCTTCTAGTATCTGTGCCAAGAAAATCCCAAACGGGGTCATGAGGAGTCAGACCCAACAAGAGCAATACCACTCTTCCATTCTAGACAGCAATGAGCAGACTGGCCCCCAAAATAATGAGCTCTGCTCACCCTCTGGCCTAGTTCCAACACAGCTCCAAGACTTATTTCCAAAGAGATCAAGCAATGAGGAAAAAGTCTAATATGGACAAGAATATGTATGGGAGCTTTCTTCATGGTGACAAAGAACTGGAAACCAAGTGATTACCCCCAATTGGGGAAGGGCTGAACAGGCTATGGGGTGTGGATTGAAGAGAATCCATACAAACTTTTTACAACTCAAACACTTTAGCCTTTTTGATCCCATCTGGTCTAGTCAGCTCCTGTTTCTAGACAGTTAAAACATTATTGTAAATATGGTGAAACTTTAACTCCATAAAGATAATTTTGATCTAAGTGGCTAAACCAGTAAGGGGGCCTTCTGCCTTGGAAGGGATCTGAGAGTGTGACATCTCACAGGAGTGGAGAGGCTTCAGGAGAGAGGACCCAATCCAGTCTAATCCTATCTTATAGTTGAAGGAGTGCAAGGATTAATGACAGAAACAAGACTTTTTTTGCAGCCTACCTCCTCATCTTTAGAAGGTAGGGAGAGCTTCTCAGCTTCTTCTGGTCAGGCCTAGAAAATCCACTAGGTGAACCCTGGGCATACACACTCCAGTAGGAATTGCTGCCCATCTACTCCTTCAGGATGGAACTTTTGACCACAGAGTTGACCCAGGGTCAACCAACATAGGACTTGCTGCCAACTGGTTGACTAGAGTAAGGGGCTTGAAGTTTGGAAGCAGATCTCAGGTAGGTGGTTGGAGATGTGTGTTTCACACTGCTAGATATCCACCTCAGAGTCCTAGGGATAATCAAGAGATGGGGACAAAGAGGAAGGGTAAGAAAAATGAGGAGGGGGACAGACTGGAAAGAGAAAAAAAAACTTTTCAGAATGTGAAGACATGATCTTAAAAGTTCTCTTTTCCGGGGCAGCTAGGTGGCGTAGTAGATAAAGCACCAGCCTTGGAGTCAGGAGTACCTGGGTTCAAATCTGGTCTCAGACACTTAATAATTACCTAGCTGTGTGGCCTTGGGCAAGCCACTTAACCCCATTTGCCTTACAAAAACCTAAAAAAAAATAAGTTCTCTTTTCCTATGCTTGCTTCTTAAACGAATGCATCCTTTTTATCATTGGGAGGTAGGATTGACCAAGGCCAGGGCAAACAAGGGCTGGGGCACATGGGGCCCATGCCTTTCCAAATCCAACAGCATATGATGAGGGTTGAGAGAAGTGAACAGTCACCTGAACCTTCTCCTCACTGACAGGCAGGCCTGCACCCACTGGTCTTCACCTGCTATTTCTTGACCCTGTAGCTCACCCCAGGCACCTGGCAGATGAAATCCCTGGCTGTGCTGAGTGGTTCCATGCCCAGCTAAAGGCCTCTTGGTTTCTAGTCTTCTGGGATGCTTCAAGTTGCCCCTCCCTAGTTCCTGTTTTTAGAAAGTAAAGGTAGCAATGGGCCAGGTATGGTGGAAGGAGAAGAGACAGGAGAGAAAGTCCCAGAGATCTCTCTCCCAAAGCTGGGGGCAGGAAGAAAATTACAGGGGCATCTCCAAGACACTGCTTACCTGACAGGACTATCCTTGTAGACCGAATGTTGGCCTGCCTTCAGGGAACTGCCTCCACTGCTGGTGCCACTGCCTCCATTTGTCATCAATAGTGATGCAAGCACTGACTACCTGGAGACAATATCAATAGAAAATTCTAGAAATATTTCCTTATTGACTGATGCTAATATTTTCTGGTACATTCTGAGAAGAAGAGACTGATGGGGATGAGTTTGAAGGGGACAGATAAAAATCTCCAAATTCCTCCAAAAAGAAACCTGGAATAACACTGAATCTCCAGTGTTTCCAAGACCCTCTGCCTACTAGGGCCAGGCCAGCCATCCTTGAACCTGGGCTCAGCTGTGCTTCTGGCCTGTCCACAACAGCCTCTTTCCCTTCTTTTTGATCACTCTGTAGCCACAGATCCAAAGGAACCTGAAGGCAGCTTTCTGGGGGAAGCCTGTCCTACATTCACACCTTACCCCTTAGATGTCTTTATGGAGTCTGGTCTTTTGACACCCTCTTGTGATTGTTCTCAAGGTGCTTCATGAACACAGATTTTCCTTGAGGGAAAGGACCTACTTTTTTCCCCATGACTCCAATAGCATCCAGTTCTAGGATCTGTACTATTGGGTGAACATGTCAGTTGCAAGAGCTCCGTCCCTGTCCAAGGGCTTGGAAGCTCTTGTTTTGGTCCCACTAGAATTGTGGAGGTAAGTCAAAGCAGCAGGCTGGGCTCTATGCTCAGTGATGTGGTGGGTACCCATACAACCTTTTCAGGTTGTGAAGGGTTGTGTGAATAGCAGCTGGAAGACAAGATAGTACTGCTTTATTTCAGGCCTCAGGAACAACTCCACAGATTCCAATCTTCTTTTTTTACGGAAGAGTTTTCTTCATATACTTTTTGCTCCTCCTTTTCCAGTTGGTCAATATTGTTTTTGAAGGGGTTGTTGTCTTTTTCCATTTGCCTAATTGTGGTTTTTTTCATTTTAAAGAGTGATTTTAATGCTGATTTGTACACGTGTAAAGAGGAAAATTCCAAATGGGTCAAATTTCTGTGTCAAAAGGAATAAAGGCAGAAATGCTGGTGGTATTCAATTGAGTAACTTAGTAACAGCCATAATGCATTTACTGGGAATCTGAAAGATTGCATTACAACCTGATCATCAATTTGGAATAGATTATACACATTATCCTTGAAGGCAATAAGGAATATGAAAGCGATTGAGATCTAGGATTCAATGTAGTTTAGGAAGATTAATTCTACAAAAAAGATTATGAGTGGAGAGGCCAAAGAGCAGAAAAAGATTGTCTAATAGCATGGGTACAAGGTTATGTGATTCAAAAAATATTTAATAGAACTAAACAAGAAGAGACAAAATAACAGTCTATATACATAGCTAGTATATATTAATTATAATAATGTAACAAATGTATTCCAAAACAGTTTTCTTTATTATTCTTTATTATTAAAACACCACTTTCCAGACATAAAACATTCCCCATACTGCTATCTATTTAATTCTGTACCTGCAATTCAAAGCTGCTCTCCTTCAAATTCCTAGTTGAATTTTTGAATTTAAATGTTACAAGCCTTGTAGAGATTATTACAATTATTACATTTTAGAAGTTTCTCTTTGCCCTTTCTATTTCTAAATGAAAAAACAAAAAAGGACTTCAGTGGGGTTGAGTTGTCAAGCAATCAAAATTAATCCAGACTAAGCATGTCTCAAAATCATTGGCTACTTTTTTCATCTTGTGTCCATCCCTTTCACCTGAAGATAATTTCCTCAAGGTCAGGTCTTCTGAAGCCTTGTTGAGTTCTGTTCTTTAGTTTGAAAGTTTTCTGCATTGTTGGTAATATCTTTAAATTTTGACTTTGCTTATTTCATTATGCATCAGTCCACACTACCCAGGATTCTAAGAAGACCTCTCATCCTTTTCTGTAGTGAAATATTCCATTATATTCACACATTATTTAATTCATTCATTTTCCAGTTGTTTCAAGCTATATAAAATACCTCAGATTCTAGTTAAATTTAATTTTCAAGAAATATTTCCATTATTACCCATGAATTTAAAACATACTGCACCATAATTATTTTCAAAAATGTTAACAAGCTTTCTTCCCGCTCACCCATTTAAAATGCTACCATTATATCACACAACTCCTAATTTTTTCCAATAAATTTACCTTTCTAGATTTCACTGACTTCTTCTGATTCTATTCTAAATTTCCTACTCGGATCTGGCCTTTCCATCAAAAAATCTTCAAAATCTTCTACTGTATTAAATGTCCATTTTTCCCCATATATCATTATACCCAGTTTTGCAGGGTATTTTATTCTTGGCTTTAAGCCCATGTCTTTTGCCTTTCTAAATATTTCATTCCAAGATTTCCTCTCATTTATGGTGGAAGCTGCAAAGTCTTGCATGATCCTGACTCACTCCTTTATATTTGAACTGCTTGCTTTTGGATTCTTGTAATATTTTCTCTTTGACAAGGGGATCCATAAGTTTTGCTATGACATTCCTAGGTGTCTTTATATGGGGATTTATTAGAGGAGGTGACCTATGAATTCTTTCTATATCTATTCTACCTTCTGGTCCTAACAAACGTGGGCAGTTCTCATTTATGATTTCTTGAAATATAGTATCCAAGCTTTTGATTATAACAATATTTTCAGGGAGACCAATTATTTTTATATTATCTCTTCATGACCAATTCTCCAAGTCAGTGGTTTTAGATACCAGATATTTCACATTTTCTTCTTCAAGTTTTTCAGTCTTTTCACATTGTTCTACCATTTCTTGCTGTCTCCTGGAGTCATTGAATTCTATCTGATCTATTCTTCTTTTCATTGACTCAATTTCTTCATTGATGTCTACCACTTTCTCTTTTAAGTTGTTTATTGTACTTCCAATTATTTCTTCTAGATCTTTTATTTCATTCTTTATATCTTGCTTCATTTCTTCTAGGAATTCCTGAAGTCCTTGAGGAAAATCCATTTCTTCCTTTACTGTAGAATTGCTTCCTTCTTCTGGGATATCTTTAGGTTTGATACTGGTTGTTGTTTTCATCTTTGATGTATCTATTTCTCCAGATTTAATTTCTGAATTGAGGTTTTGTGTTAGGGTCCTATTATGTCCCCTAACATATTGCTTCTGGGTGGGTTGACTAGCCAAGAAGGGTCTTGCCTTTAATCCCTTGGGTTCTTGCACCGACTTCCACATTCTGTGATTATTGGAACTGTTTGGATCTTTGAGGTTTGTAAGTTAAATACTATTGGCCTTCTTCCAGGTCTCAGAGTTCCTGAACCTGGGTTGTCTTGGTATGATATCTGTGAGTACCTATCACCACAGTATTCTTCTGATGGGTTTTTATAATGGAAAAAATTACCTGGATGATTTATAGGGGGGGGAGGAGAAAAGGGTCAGTTCTCAGACAGAAGTCACTGAAATGCAATTTCTCACTGGATTTCAATGAAGGGAGAAGCCTTTAGGGATTGTTGGAGCAGTTATACAGGAGATAGTTGGTCTTTGAATCTCAAAAGTCCAGAGATGATCTTCAACTCTAGGAACTTCTTTGAAATGTTGGAGGGATTCTTGTCCAAATATGAGCTGCCTTAGATGACTTCTTCGGAACTATGAGACTCTTTTAACTACTCAAAAAGAGCAAGTTTGGTAGTTCCTCTTCTCTCTGGTATCAGAAGAATTCCTATTCCAAATTCAGTTTCCCAAAAAAAAGTCAGGTCCAGTGATTTTTCAGACCAGAGGAAATCACAAGATTCAACAGAGTTGGAATTTACCTTTCTTCCTTGGTAGGCAAGCCACCTCTCCAGCAAGGCTTTCCTTCACCCACATCCAATTGTGTTTTTAAGAGAATTATTTTCTTTTTGGACTTGTGCAATTGTTTTTTCAAAGGATTTGTTTTCTCGGTGTAAGATGATTTTTCTTACATTTCTTTACCCAGCTATTCCAGTAGATTTTAAAACTCTTTTATGGTCTCTTCTAAGAAGTCTTTCTGGATGGGTCCTCCGAAGCTCCATCATACATGGGGGGCTTGTTTTAGGAGCATAATTGTTGAAATAAACAGTTGTGCCTCCTTGGGAGCAGTGGATGAAGCAATGGGCTTGTAGTTAAGAACACCTGAGTTCCAACTCAAATACTGAGTGACCCTGAGGAAGTAACTTAAACACTATATATCTTAGTTTTCTCAGATGTAAAATGAAGATTATAAAGCACCAATCTCAGATATTTTATGAGATGTTACTGGTGAAAGTGCAGTGTCTGTCACATAGGAACTTAGAGAAATATTATTCCCTTCCATTTTCCTTTTCCCTGTGCTGTTTATTCCATTTGTATGCTATTGAGTTGAGTTTTTAGAAGAATATTTACAAAGGAGGTAGAAAAGGTGAAGATTCTCTGGTGAAGGAAAATTGAAAGAATAAAAGAAGTCCATAAAGATGCACCATTTAATGGTTAGGAGAAAGAATCTTAGATATTGAATTGAGAGTAGTGAAACCAGATATGTGAAAATTATTTTTATAGAATTTGAAAGGTTGGCATATTGAAGTGTTTGACAGCGTTTGGGCCCAATGATCAAAACAGCAAAAATAAAAAGGGACAGTTTATAAAGAGCCAAAGGCTATGAAATCAGTTTTAAAAAACTACAAAAATGATTCATTTCTGAAGGAGGATAGACTGCCTCAGGATGAATAGTTGATTACTCCTCAGTAGAAAACTTTACTCTAAGTTGAAATAATCACTTTTGTATTGTAGTACTGGATTTTCAGTTATTAATGGACTAAAGGCAGACTGAGGTCTGTTTGAATTCTAATATTCTATGACATCTTGGTGTATTTGGATCTCAAATTTCTCAAACAAAAGGATGGGATTGTTGAGGTCTTTAACTCTCACCTTAAGGAAAGACATACTCTTCTGTTTGAATCCTGCATAACATATCAGAGGCTTTAGAAATTTCTGGGTATTTCTTTTCCCAATACCTTTAACTTGGATTGTGCTCCTCTTCTTCATTTCAAAGGTACATATAATGAAAGAGGGACACAGAGCTTTTCCACCTCACTAGGCTGGAATACCCACCAGTGCACCATGATAGTTCATCAGTATTTACCTGGGAGCTGAACTGAGGCCCCAAATGAGTTCTGGAAAAGCAGAAAAAATGGAGATGGATCAACATTAGAAGAAAGGCAGAAGGGGAGAAATAAGAAATACAGTAGAATGATCTAAAGGAACAAAGTGGGTATATTAGATATTAAAGGAAAGTGTCAAATTGAATCACGTGAAAAGGTAAAATGAGGAAGAGAAGGGATATAGAGACCTGAAGACCTGAGAACTGAAGGACCAGCTAATCACATATCCAGTGACTTGCTAGTAGGAGGATTTTCTTTTCAAAGCTCACCACTAGAGAAGACAAATTTTTACACCCCAACAGTAGAATAAAGTTCATTGAACCCTCTTTCTTCCATTTACTCTTTCAATGTTACCTTTTCCAGGCACAAACTATGAACTGCTGTAGCCCATTTTTTTCTACCTACTTTAAGTTCAAATGTAGTAAGTTATACCAGCTCTTTTGCTAGGCCCTATTTTAGGGATGGATTTCATTCATTGATATTTTTATTTTTTGTTTATCTACTTGATTAGTCCACTGTTTTTCCAAGTATACATACAGAAAATTTCAACTTTCATTTATTAATCTTCATTTATTAATATTTTTCCAATAACACTCAGAGAAAATTTTTAATATTTATTTTTCTAAGATTTTTTGTTTTTGTTTTAGATTTTTCAAGGCAATGGGGTTAATGGCTTGCCCAAGGCCACACAGCTAGGTAATTATTAAGTAATTATTAAGTACCCAGGTACTCCTGACTCCAAGGTTGGCACTGTATCCACTGCGCCACCTAGCCACCCCTTAAAATTTTTAAGTTCATCATTTGCTCCCTCCCTGTCCCTGAACTCCACTTTATAATAACTCATATGCCCTACATGAATAACTAGGCTACTTTTTAACCATATATGTTGTCAAAGAAGAATCAGAATAAAAGGGAAAATAAAAGAAAATAAAACAAGTTTTAAATTTTGATAAAAATATGCTTTCATCTGTAGAGAGACTCCCTCTTTCTCTGGATATGGATGGTGTTTTCCATCACCAGGATTTTAGAATTGACACTGATCACTGCATTCTTGAGTCAAGTTAAATTTACCATAGTTTATCATCACACAACAGTTCTATTGTTGTGTACAAATGCTAACCTTGTTCTGTTCTCTTCATTCAGCATCAGGACTGCTCTCAATCATTCATACTATGTATTTTGTACGTTTTTCAGCCTCAAGAAGTCATTAAGGGTGTGGAGCCAAGATGGCAACAAGAGAAGAGCCTCTCTTAGGTGCTCTCTCTTTCTAATATTGCCAAACTTATAAAATAAGGACTCTAACTAAATTTTCGAGAGACAGAATCCACAAGGGGTCCAGTAAAGCAATTCTCCAGCTCAAGGTAACCTGGAAAATAGCAGAAAGGCTATGCACCATAGGGTTAGAGGGGCAGCCTCCAGAGTGAAGGAACTTCAGCCTCCTGGAGGGAGCCCCAGGGTACCTGGGAGTCATGGCTCAGGTGCAGTGGAGGCAGTTTCCTGATCTACACCCTAGGGAGCACCAGACACAACTAGGAAGATTGGGGGGGGGGCTCTGCCAGAGGGAGCCCATGAAGCCAGCCCTCAGGCACTCAGTGAGCAGCATGGTTAAGGCAGCCCAGATCCAGGAACCTTGGTAAGCAGGAGCCCCCAGGCAACTCAGCCTTGAGTACTCAGCCCAGGTAGGGGAATGGAGAGAGACTTCCTAGGTCTGGCCTCTGTACCTGGAACAGCTAATCACTCTGGGGCTCTGACCACATTCAGATCCTGATTACAGCCTAGGCCCCCAGCATTGAACAGCAATGCCCCCCCACCTCAAACCCATGGCATAGGGGTATGCTTTTGGTCATTCACAGACCAGGAGGGAAGATAGAGCTTCACACATGGAGATACTTGTGGTGGGGAGAGTGTCCCAATAATGCTCAAAAGCTTAGGAAGCAACCCAAAGCCAGGCACAGGCTGGGGAAATGAGTAAGCAGAGAAAAAAAGAGGAACAACATTGAAAAATACATTGTCTATGATCCCAAGAAGGATCAAAATACTCAATCTGAAGATGAGGGAGTACAAGCTCCTGTATCTAAAGACTGCAAGAAAAATGGAAATTGGGCTAAGGCTATGACAAAACTCAAAAAAGATTTTGAAAATCAAGTGAGGTAGATAGAAGAAAAATTGGGAAAAGAAATGAAAGAGATGCAGGAAAAACATGAAAATGAAGTCAGCAGGTTAGTCAAGGAGATCCAAAAACTGTTGAAGAAAATAACATGTTAAAAACCAGCATAGTTCAAATGGATAAAACAGTTCAAAAAGTTATTGAGGAGAAGAATGTTTTAGAAAGCAGAATTGGCCAGATGGAAAAAGAAATAAGAAAGCTCTCTGAGGAAAACAAATCCTTCAGATGTAGAATTCAACTGAGGGAAACTGCTGACTTTACAAGAAATCAAGACACAATACTTCAAAACCAAAAGAATGAAAAATTAGAAGAAAATGTGAAACATCTCATTGAAAAAACAACTGATCTGGAAAAGGAAATCAGGAAAGATAACTTAAAAATTATTGGGATACCTGAAAGTCATGATCAGGAAAAATGGCCTTGACCTCATTTTTAAAGAATTCCTATAGGCAAATTGCCTGGATCTTTCTAGAAGCAGAGGGCAAAATAGAAATTGAGAGAATCCACCAATCTCCCCAAGAAAGAGATCCAAATAAAAAACAACCCCCAGGAATATTATAGCCAAGTTCCACAACTCCCAAGTCAAAGAGAAAATTATTACAAGCAGTCAGAAGGACACAATTCAAATATCGTGGAGCTGCAGTCGGTATCACACAGGGCTTAGCAGAAACTACATTAAGGGCTCATAAGGCTTGGAATATAATATTCCAGAAGGCAAAAGAGCGCAGAATGTATCTGAGAATCAACTACCCAGCAAAATTGAATGTCCTCTTCCAGGGTAAAAAAATGGACTTTTTTTTTTTAGGTTTTTGCTAGACAATGGGGTTAAGTGACTTGCCCAAGGACACACAGCTAGATAATTATTCAGTGTCTGAGATCGGATTTGAACTCAGGTACTCCTGACTCCAAGACTGGTTCTCTATTTACTGCCCCACCACTGATCCAGCAGGTCTGGCTCTCAGGCCCTCAGACTCCCGGTTCCAATTCAGCTGTTGATCTGGCTGATCCTGGGCTGATCTTCCCTCGGAGCTCAGACTCACCTGCCGGTACTCAGCCAAGGCTGCTTCGGGAGACAAATCCTGAGCTAGATTTTCCTCTCCTGACTTTTCTTTCTGGGTTTCCTGGTTCGGATTTCTTTTAAGAGGTTTGCTTCATGTGATAGATGGGGAAGAGATCAGGAGACTTTAGAACTGTGCCTGTCTTCTCTCCGCCATCTTGGCCAGAAGATCAATGTACTTTCAATAATTATTTTTCCCTCTGGTTTGATGATATTAGGGCAATTTTCCATCACTAAATCCTGTAATATTAATCCAGGTGATTTTTCTCTTCAATGTTTTGAGGAAGTCCTATAATTCTCAGATTGTCCCTTCTTGATTGATTCTCCAGGTCAGTGGTTTTTGCTGATGAGGTATTTTACATTTTCTTCAATTTTGTTGATCTTTTGGTTTTGTTTAACAGAATCTTGTTGTCTTGTAAAGTCGTTAGTTTCCACAGATTCCATTCTTTTTTTAGAGAATTTTCTTTATTTACTTTTTACAACTTTTGCAACTGGTCAATTCTATTTTTGAAGTTTTCCATTTGCCCAAGTGTAGTTTTGAGAGAATTATTTTCTTTTTGAATTTTCCCAATTGGATCTGAGAAAATTATTCTTGTTTTGCATTTGTCCAATTGTATTTTCCAAGGATTTATTTTCTTGTTGCAAGATGTTAATTTTCTCTTAAGTTTCTTTTCCCAATTTTCTCAATTTATTTTTAAACTCCTTCCTGATTTCTTCAAGGAAGTCTTTCTGGGCTGGAATCCAGTTCATAGTCACCTCAGCAGTGCTAGATCTCTCTGGGTTATAATCTATTTCTTCTAAGAATCTCTCCATGGGTCCCCTTTTCTGTTGACCTTTCTTCAGCTTCCTAGGATCTTGTGTTGGGGGCAGGGCAGGTCTGGCTCTCAGAGGTTTGCTTTTGAAAATCTGAGTCTTTGTTCACTTGGCCTAGTAACTCCAAGTGGGCCAGCCAGTAGGGGGGACTGGTTGCTCTCTCTGGAGTGTTTGAGGCTCTCAACAGCAGGGTCTGAATTGACCTTGAACAATGGGCTGAGTTCATCTGGGAGCGAGTTCATCTCTCTTTCAATTGAGTCAACTCTATTGCACACACCTGAACCTGAGGGGGAACTTACTGTTTGTTCTGGGAAGAGGGTTGTGCTACAAGTTTAGAGCTCAGGTCCCTCACCCAGCTGGTTGTTTTCCTGGGATACTCAGCAACTGTCTGAGTTGGAACTTACCCTTCCATCAACTGGGACACACTAGAGTTTCTCTCCCCCTGGCCAAAGATTCTGAGGCTAAAGTTAGTCCTTGGACCATTCACCAAGCATCCGTGGCTAAGTCCAGCCCTCTGGCCCTCTGCTCTCCATTCCAGTTCACCCACGGCTCCCTGAGACCAAC
Organism: Macrotis lagotis; assembly: GCF_037893015.1. Classification (NCBI taxonomy): domain Eukaryota; kingdom Metazoa; phylum Chordata; class Mammalia; order Peramelemorphia; family Peramelidae; genus Macrotis; species Macrotis lagotis. Next base: position 932,439,965 of record NC_133658.1, on the reverse strand, counting down.
CTTGTTGGTAGCTGTTTTTCTCCTAGCTTCTCTTTCTAGTTACTGTCAATTGAATTTCTGCTAAGAGGTTTCTTTCAAGTTACTTTTTGAGGGGGACCAGGACAACTTAACACAGTGCCTGTCTTTTCCCCACCATCTTAGCCGGAAGTCCACAGAACTCTTTATAAAATTTAATTTTCTTGATTTCAAATGACATGCAAAGATGATTTTATCAAGGATTTTTTATAAGCTTTTGAGTTCCCTATTTCTCTTTCTCTTTCCCTTCTATATGATAGCAAATACACTGATATAGGTCAGTTTTGTTTAACACATTTCCATATTGGTCATGATGTGAAAGAAGAATCAGAAGAAAAGAGAAAAAAATGAGGATGACAAAAAAAAAAATAAAATCAATTTTACAAAGAGAAAAGAATATGCTTTGGCCTGCATTCAGACTCATAGCTTTTGCTCTGGATGTGGGTGGAATTTTCTATACTAAGTATTTTAGAATTGTCTTTCTTCACTGAATTACAGAGAAGAGTTAAGTCTGTAGTATTTCTTCTCAGCAGAAATTCATGGAAGTCTTTCCAGTATTTTCTGAAGTTCACCTGTTCATGATGAAAAAGACTTCTTGATGAAGGTGAAAGAAGAGACTATAAAAGCTAGATTGAAGCTAAATATTCAAGGAATGAAGATCATGGCAACTGGTCCCATCCCTTCCTGGTAAACAGAGGGAGAAGAAATGGAAGCAGTGAAAGGTTTTATATTCTTGTGCTCAAAGATCACTGAAGATGGTATCTTCATCCAGGAAAGGAAAAAGGTGCCTTTCTCCTTAGAAAAAAAAGCCATGGTTCATCTGAAGTAGTGGCCTAATGCCATGCCAACACAGGTTCAGATAGCCAAAACTATGGTTATTTCCCATAGCAATGGATGACTGTGATAGTAGCATTATCATGGAAACTTAGTTCCATAATTGATTCTTTTGAACTGTGGCTCTAGAGAAGACTTTTGAGAGTCCCTTAGACAGCAAAGACATCAAATCATTTAAAGAAATTAATGCAGACTATTCACTGTAAAGTGCATGACTCATTGGAAATTACTGATGTTCAGAAAGATTGAAAGTGGAAATAATATATGTACCCTCCCCCACACCAATCAATTAATACTGGTAGTTCTCTATCAATTTCAGGATCGAAGAGAAAATCCTCTGTTTAGCATTTAAGTACTTCATTACCTGTCATAGAAACAGTGAACACAAACTTACACAACCTTCAAGGGATAATGGAGATTGAAGGAGCTGAGGGGAAGTCAGACATGACTGAATGACAACAGGAACAACCAAATTTCTCCACTTATTCTACCATCACTTAGCAGTAGAATGTAGAGCATCATCAACTCCTACTTGAATTATTGCATACAGGAAGAGCCTAATGGGGGAGTGCAACCTGCCCCATATCTCCCACTAATCTAATGCATCCTCTACTTAGCTGCCAGGGGGATTTTTCTAAAGCATAGTAGGACCAGACTTGCTCAAGATGTAATTTAGGATTCACAGATTATGCCCCCCCACTCCATTCTATCAATTCCAGGGGTACTCAATCACCTGGGGAATCAAATATAAAGTCCTCTTTTTAGCATTTAAATCCCATTCATTGCCTGCATTTACAGTCTTCTGTCACCTAACATGCCACCTCATACTTTTCTCTTTAGTGACATTGGATGCTTTGTTATTCCTTTCCACAAGATTTTGCTTCTGAAGCCTTGAGGTCCTTTCTCAGCTGTCCCCCATGCCTGAAATGCTCTTCTTCCTCATCTCTTCTTTCAAGTTCCAGCTCAAAGTCCACTCTCTAGAGGTAGATTTTTCCAGTTCTCTTGAACCCTGCTGCCTTCCTTCTGCTGATCATTTCCACTCCATTCTTTCTCTAACTTGTATACAAGAGGTCTTTACTTATTGTCTCCCTCCTAAAAGTGAGTTACTGGAGAGCAGCCATTGGTTGCCTTTCTTTGTTTTCTCAGTTTCTATCATGTTTAAATGTACTTCATAAATGATGCCTAGCATTTCTGTCATTCACTTGGAAAGTGGGAGGGAGGAGGGAAGTATTTAGAAACTCCTTTTCCACTCCCTTGACCAGGATCCTGGGTAAAAATTGTGGATGTTATCTGTATGCTATGACAATTGGCCACTGACTGGTGAGCTTAAAAAGAAAATATAAAAAAACCTGCAAGCAAGGTAAAATTCAGTGCTACATGTCCTACCAGGCCCTGAAATGTTTCCATTGCCTTGAAGGAAGGAGACTGTATAGGTTTCCTTGTTACTCAACTGGAAGAGCTGCTTCTTTATATTTTGGGATTGGTCCAAGGCACATTCTAGTTAGATCATAAAGTACCAATTGGTGGCTCTGCCCCAGATCATGTAGGGTCCCCGACCACCCTTGGGTTAGTTGGTCAATATGAGGGCCAGCTGGAACAGGTCCTTAGTGGGATGGTTGCTCAGCACTTGTAACATTATCAGTCAAATGATGTTGACTATTCAGGGTCCTTTTTGGATATTTTATTTTATTTTTCCCATTACAAGCAATGTTGAGTTTTTCAACATTCATATTTGCAGGTTTATGACTTACACATTTTTCTACTACCTTCCCTTACCCACCCTATTTCTCCTCCTTGGATGGAAACAATCTGGTAAAAGTTGTACATGCACATTTGTGTCAAACACATTTATTATATTGTAGTCATTTTGTTTAGGAATAATTAGGATTAAAGGAAATAAAACCACAAGAAATGAAGGAAACTTGCAAGGAAGGTTTTAAAAGTAATCACAATATATATCCAGATTCTGTGTTTTTTTTTCCTTTGGATAAGAATGGCGTTGTGCCTAAGAGATCTCCCAATTATCCTTCTTCTCTGAACTACTTGGAAAGCTGTATCCATCACGTGGATCAGCTCATAAAGTTATTGTTAATGTGTAAAATGTTTTCTTCATTGTGCTCCTTTCAGTAAGCATCAGTTCATATAATTCTTCCAATGCTGCTCTAACATCCAGTCATTCCTGACTTCTGATGGAACAATAGTACTCCATAGTATTCCATAACAGACATACACCAGCTGCTTCCCAATTAATGGACATCCTCTGAATTTCCAATTCTTTACTGCTACAAAAAGAGCTTCTATAAATAGGTTTGAATTTTACACTAGATCTTACTTGAACTCCTGGGGCTTCTCCTTCCAAATCTGGAGCTCTTTTCAGTAAAGGACCCTTCTCATTGTCCTACAGACCTGACACCCCATATATCATAGGCACCAAACGGATGCTGTGAGTAGGGTATAAGACAGACAACTCACTCATTTCAGGAAAACCTATCAATCAATGAAGCAACAAGTATGTATTCTGTGGTGACTATGTGCCGGGATCTTGACTTGGAGCTGGGATTACAATATGAAGAGAAGAATTTTACCTTGTATTAAAGGAGCTTATGATATAATGAGAAAACAGGAAGGACTTATATGAATTTATGCAGCATAAATAAAAAGTAAATAAATACCAATTAATCCAAAACAATTGAATCCAAGGTAGTTTATAAAAGAGGACTGTCTAAGAAAGAGAAAGACTGTTAAAGGTTTCCCATAGAGGCAATTTCTAAATTTCATCTAAAAGAAGATTAATGTAGGTAATGTACCTATGAATGTACGTAATGTAGGTAATGAGACCATAGTAGGAAGTAAGGAGTCTTTCCCCAGTACAAAAGCATGAAGATGGAAGATAGTAGGTGAGGAACAGAGGGAGAAGAGATAAGTGAAATGCAGAGTGTTGGGGCAGAAGGAATGTCTGATGACACTGGCTACAGACATTGGAGTCAGGCAGGGAAGAGCTAATACTAGAAGTGAATAAAAGCCTGTACTACTAGTGGTCGCAAGTCCTTCTTTAGGTTCTCTGTCCTACATACTTAAGGCTGGGAAAAGTTGACATCTCCTACTACCACAGATACTGATTCATTTTTGATTTACTTTACAAGATCAGGAGAAGCTCAATCAGGTCCATTCCTAGAAATCTTCACTAAGGAATCTTACCCAGCAACTAAAAATTTACTCACAAATTCTGACCTCTATTCCAAGACTAGAGATGTGGCCTCTACCAGCAAGCACAGCAGGATTTGGAGGTTTGAGTGACCCTGTGAATCAACAAAAAGGGGCTGATGGTTGGGAAACACAATGCAATGAATGTAGTCACATCAACCACCCAGGTACCAGAGTGAATCACGTACACTTTGTAGAGTGTGAAGCCACAACTGATACAGTAAGCAATAACAAAGATGCTCACCAGAAGCAGGATGGTTTGAGTGGCCTTGACCTCTGGAAATGTTCTTGGAGTGAGGCAAGTGCTATGAATATGATGGACTCTCTGATGATGTCGATACAGTGAAAATACCATGTAACCACTGGTGAAGATCATGCATCCTACAAACAAGATGTCTCGAAGGGAAGGAAAGATGGTAAGTTCTTTAAGTGCCCGTTCATTGTAGCAATAAAGAAGATGCATTCCACCTCCATGGCTGCTATTGACGCTCTTGGTTTCTGTCATATATATTGGCACGCTCATTTCTATAATCATGTTGAATATCCAACAGAGCAGACATGATGGCCTGATGACCTTTTGAAGTCTGACTTTGAATTTCGCCAAGCTAGAGTGGCTGGGACTGATGGTGATGGCCTGAAAGACACTCAGGAGGCAGGTGGTACAGATGCAATGGCCCCGGCCAACACGATGAAGATAAAATACCATTTTACAACCTGCATTTCCTAGGAAGTATCCTTTCTGTAAATGGAAGAGTGCTAGTGGGCATCCTTGTGTGAAGAGCACTATGATATTAGTCAGCATAAGTTGAACCAAAATGGGTTCCATTGTCCTTGACCTGTGGCTGCTGAACAAAGTGAAACCAAAGCAGCAGAGAAAGCAAGAGTTTCCAAAGACCCCAACTCCTATTTGAGAAGAGAAGACAATGCCCACTATTATGTTATATAGGTACATGCTGCTGGCGTGTTAAGTAGGCATAGATGGTGATATCATGAAGGAAGACATAAAAGATCATTCAAAATATCTTTCATGGTGAGTGAAATGAAGCCCCATAGGTCACCTGTGAGGATAGTGATGGAAGGTAATGATGAATTGTTAGCTAATGACTGACTGCCTTCAGAATTTCCTGAGTCCAGATCACACAAGAGCATAAACAGAATTACACCCTTTCCCCCAACTGCCAAATCCAGTACACAGGCATATTTGTATCCATATATATTCTAGTGGGCTATCCAAATATCCCATTTGCTACACTGACTCCTAGTGAAAGGATGGATAACTGGGTTTCCCACAAAATCTAGGCTTTTTTGGATGATTCAGTATTTGTAAAGGAACCAATGACTTTTCATTAGTGAAACAAATTTGGAGGAAAATCTTTGAACTCCCAAAGGACTCATGTGGTTCTTGGATAATGAGCTAAATAATAGGACAAAAATTTGGGGGATGTAACTTCTTATGCAGACTCCCTAGATCCTTGGGAGAATTTTCCCTTTGATGAAAAGAGCCTTTCTCTTCTTCCAGCTGAGAGCTCTCCTCCCTTTAAAGAGCTCATTCCTTCAGGTATAAGGTATGACTACTGCAATTCTACTTGAAATCCCAAAGGCCTGCAGATTGGAAACTTAGATAATTAGAAAACATGGAAGTTGGACATGACTTTCTCATCCACGTGAATGAGTAAAAGGAGAATTTTTCAAAACTGCCACCAAATCGTAAGAAATGAGAGGCAAGAACTCCGCAATTGAACTGCACCATGTAAGAAGGACTCAGGGCAAGGATGATTAATATCTTGTCTCAGGATTTTATTGGTATGAGCATAATTTTTCAGTGGGAGTTGGATTCTAAAAACTAAAACTATTTTTCATAGATTTACATTTGCATGAACATATTTCTACTTTATTCAATATTTTTAATGGTGCTTTGGATGGCAAGGAAGGGACAAGTCAATGAGTCTGAGCAATCGTAGAGCAAAGGAACTACTGTTCTATGGCAGAGAAAGGAGTGCCAAGGAGGGTCCTTGGTTTATGGGAATCATGGAAGGGAGAATAGAATCTGAGGGAAATAAACACAAAAGCTCATTCTTTTTTGTTTTTTAGATTATTCTTTTTTCTTTTTTGCAAGGCAAATGGGGTTAAGTGGCTTGCCCAAAGCCACAAAGCTAGGTAATTATTAAATATCTGAGGCCAGATTTGAACTCAGTTATTTCTGACTCCAGGATCAGTGATCCATCCACTGTGCCACCCAGCCACCCCCCCAAAAGTTGATTCTTTCTCCACCTTCCATACCCTATGATTGTCTAACTGCAGAAACTACAACAGAACCTTTAATTTTGTTTCTCAAAGTATTCTAGTTCACTGAAATTGTCAGAAATGCCAAGAGACCAATAGTTAAATAGAATATTATCATGGTTATAAGAACACCTCTGTTTAAATTTAAGGAATATTGTTTACCTGAGGACTCATAGTAATTTTGGCTAAATTTCAAAGAAGACGTCTAAAACTCAAGAGAAGTTTGAGGAGATTAGGGGCCATTTTCCTGACTTCCTGTTTGCAAAATAAACTAATCAAGGAAATGAAGTAGTCAAATTGGGAATCTCATCCAACCTATGTATATAATTACTATATACATGCATGCACACACATGTAAATATATATCATAAATTCAATTCCATGAGGGTTTAGTTTTGAGTTATGGATGACTTTTAAGTATCTGAGGCCGGATTTGAACTCAAGTACTCCAAGGATGACTTTTAAATTGGACTTCCTGCTTTATTGTTCAAGGCTTGAGATTTGAAGCATTTATTATTGTGAGGATTTTTTGTTGTAAGAATCTTCATTCTGGTTGTCTAATAAGTCAATCGATGTTTTAATGTTTTATAATAACTCTAATATATTAATAACTTTGATTGACCTTATTGCTGTTTCTACTTTGTGTTGAGGGAATCAATTAAAGTATCTGATGGACAGTTTCAATTTGTCATTGTGGAGCAAAATTATGCAAATATGAAATGGTATATGAAAACTCTTATTATTTGTGAAGATTTATATCCATAATGAACTGCAGATATCTTGAAAAGAATACATGGCTAATGAAAACAGTCTTATAAATGTCATGAAGATCATCCAAGAAAATTAGGAAAGGTCTTCCTAGAGGCAGTGTCTAGTCTTAAGAAGTAAGCATGCACAATTCAAATGGCAGTGTGGCTCTGGAAATACTCCATCATGGTGGACACGCTTACCTTCACCAGTACTTCAGATGGGGAGTAGCTGCATTTAAATACATGGTGGAGGTTCTTCTAGAGCCAAATTGCAAAATCAGAGAGCAACCAAATGAATCTCCAAAGAGGACTGAGAAGTGAATTCATCAGAAGGGTTTCAAGAATGACAGACTCTGATAGTGACAAGTCAGGATTCTGTAAAATTCCTAACAGAATGAAACCCTGAAATAATTTATTTTGAATGAATGCAGAAGTAAGTATTATTCTTTGGACCTGAGGAAAAATTGGCAAGGGTTCTGATTGTGTTTGGGAAAAAAATTGATGAAGGGGGAACTTCCATCCCAGTTTCTATCTCAGGGATACAACAATTTATTCAGGCTAGAAGCAAGAGTGCTATTCTCTAAGGACAAAGACTTGATAGAATAACCCACCTAGCTATGGTCCATGGAGTTGATCTGGCATAAAAATTTCAAAAACCCCAAACTCATATTGACTTGACATAAAATTTTAGATTATGTAAAATCCTTGTTCATGTGAATAACATGCGAAGAAATGTGTCACAGGGCAAATACTCATTTTCAACTAATATCTTTTCTTGCTACTAGGAATCTAATGAACAAATGACCTTACAGGTGTTGCATCAAGGGAAGCTTGTTAAGGAAACATCAGAATCCAGGGCAAGACCAGCATGGAAGAGAATTCATCTGCTATCACTATGTTAAAGATGTCTTTAAATATACCAGTGCATCCTGAAAAAGAAAGGAACTTGAATGGTTTAAAAATTATGGTCTCCAAGATCAATTATGATCAAAGAAAGGGAATGATAAGTTACCCCAGTTGTCACAAACAACAGCATTGGACTCACCAGTTATTCATAATAGGTTTCTTCCCCCTCACAAGATTCATATAAACATGACCTCAGACCCTGAACCCATTGGTATGGGACCCCCTGTTGGTACAGATGAATGTCTGCTCGCATTGAGTGGCAAGGAAAAGTTGGCAAGAGTAACAGAGGTGCTGACTTCTTTAGTCAACTTGAAGAGAATTCAAACTTTGAGTTGCTTTAGGAATGTTTGAATTACAGTTTAATGAAGAAAGATGGAAGAAGAGATCAACTCTATCTCAGCAAGCTGAAGGAAGATTCTGAGAAACTGTTAGAGAAACCAGTAACCTCCATCATTTTGCTCTTTCAGTTTGCTGCATTAGAGACCTCTAGAAGTCTCCTCCATTGAGTGAACTAAAGAGTCTCTGGCAGAGACTCTCTTGCTATTCAAACTGTGTGAAGATAGTGGAATTTGTATTAGGTGCTTTGGTATCCCCCTTCCTCCCAATAGTTAAAAAAAGACCCAGTAGTAAGACTGAACTAGGTCATATCCCCTACACTATTAGCATTTGAGAGAACATAAATCTAAATCTTCACTCGTATCTTGTCTCAGTGAGAAGTATAGAGAGGTGACCACTGGTCCCACTTTCCTGCATCTTCTCCTGGGAAGAATTAAAATGTCCCTTGGAGAATGATGGGGGTCAAAAAGTCTAGAGATCCCTGCGAGTCAGTCACCCAATGACTCGCCCATGTTACAGGTTAGGGGACAGGTCTACCTCACACATGAGGCCCTCTCTTTTTAAAAGGCTTTGTTGAAAGTTGATTCTGAAGATTTAGAATGTAGACTGCTGTCCTAGAAAGTATAATGCCAATTACTCTTGGGTTGCACACATATATTACATAAGAAACATATGAATGGCTGTTCAAGGAATAAATTAGAGAACTGGGCATACCTGGATACAACAAATCACTTTGGAATGCCCAGAACATGTAGTTGGTGTCAAAAAGAAGAAGGACATTTGAAGGTTTGGAATTCCAAAATTCAACCTGAATCAATGGAAGATTTAACTTTGATTCTAATCATTGCATTCTGTTTAGGATTGAAGGACACTATAACCAATGCATTGGGACACGTGGCTTGTACAACTTGATCCTTCATGAAGCTTGTGGAAGAAATACTGAAGAGAAACATCAAGAGGTTGAAGAGAGACTCAATTTCTGAAAAAGATTCAGAGATCCTTGACTTTTCTTTGATACTAGAGAAGAGAATGGAAAGAGTTGCTAAGTCTGAAGTTTAGCCAGAGGACAAATAACTTCCCATTGCATGAGTGGGATGTAGAATGTGTAAAAGGAGAGATTCATAAGACAAAAATCACAATACCTGGTATTTCTGTCTTCAAAGAGACAATCTCAGTTAATCCTTGCTGCATTTCTCAGAAATTAATAAGGTTCTTACTCCATTATTCAGGAAATTATTGTTATTCTCTTTGCAATATGATAAAATAAAACATTATCTCTTTTGAGTTTATTCCATATACAATCTGGTCCCTTCCTACTTTCCAACATTTTAATGTATTTCTTCCCATTAAGTGTCATGAGATAGTGGCAAAAAGGCAGGAAGTTGCCTGAAGTCTTCCCTTTTGTTATTGAAATGAACTCTATAGTGACAGAACCCCCAAAAGGACAGGATGAAACAAATTTCCACAAGATAACTTGGCAGGATTCCCATGAAAGTCTGCCTCACTTGGGAAAAGGGGGAGCATGGCCCAGTGCAGGTGCTTTCCAGGTAAGGCTGCAGGAGGCCTCTCACCCCAGAACAAATCAGCAACTGAGGCCCAGGAGACTTGGCTCAGCAAAAAATGAAGTTACAGGACTGAATAGAATGTTAGACAAACTAGATGTGATAGACCTCTGGAGATCACTGAATGGGAATGGAACAAAATATGACTTCTCAGCAGTATATGGCACCCACACAACAAATATCCAAGTATTAATACACACAAAAACACAATCAAAGGCAGAAAGGCACAAATATTAAATGCATACTTTTTGGATCATGACAAAACAAAAATTATACTTCATAACGTTCCATGGAAAGAAGGATTCAAAAATGTGTAGAAACATGTTCATTTAATCCAAAAGAATGAGTCCTTGAAAGAGTAAAATCATAGAAACCATGGATCATTTAATCAAAGAGAATGACAATTATCAGACAACACACCAAAATTTATGTGATGCAGCCAAAACAGTGCTCATGGGGAAAATGTGAATCTCTAAATGCTTCATCCATAAAATAGAGAAAGAGTAGATCAAGGAATTGAGCACACCAAATGAGGGATTCATAAAACTGAAAACAAGAAAATCATTAATAGAATAAATAAAACTAAGAACTGCTTTATGGTTCATCTGATAAACAGAAAAGGAAAGCAAACCAAATTAACAGTATCAGAATCCAGGCTGAAATTGTCACTAATGTAGAGCAAATGGAAGCAATAACTGGGAGCTTAATATGCCCAACTGTATGTATATAAATCTCCTAATCTAGCTTAAATGGATTAATATTTGCAAAAATTTAAATTGCTCAGATTATCCATTGGGAAAATTGAATTCTTAAAATACCCCATTTTAGGGAAAAAATGAACTATAGAAAAAATATTAGAGGTCCAGACTTCTTTAATAAACTTCCAGAATGTTCAAACTTTAAATTACTTTGGATATTTCTGACTTAGCATTTCAAAAGGAAAAATGGATGAAGCCAACTGTACTTCAGAAAAAGGAAAATACATTGGGAAGACTTAAGGGGAACCAGCAGACCTCCCTCTGTTCCCTCTTCATATTTTTCTAAGATGGAGTTCTAGGAGTTTAATCTGAACTCTACGAAAAAATCCCCAAGGCCAGAAAGATTAAAAATGAATTCGACTAAACACTGAAAAAACATTTAACTTTAGGACTATATCAACTATTAGGTTAAATGGGTTAAGGAAGAGAGCTACCAGTTTTTTTTCATGACACCAACATGGTGCTGATGTCTAAACAAGGAAGAGTTGCGACAGAAATAAAATTACAGATAAATTTCCCAAAAGAACATTGATGCAAAATTTTTAATAAAACTTTAGCAAAAAAGATGATAGCAATATATCACCAGGATCATATACCAGGAGCTGGTGGCATTTCTATGGGAAGTGGTTCAATAGTACACAAGCCATTGGGTCTCAGACAGCCCAAGTTATTTTTTCCTATTTCTTATCCTGGACTCCCATTCTCCATGAACACATCCATGTTGTACCTCACCCTGCAGTGTCACACCAAGACTTCTGCCTCTTTAAAGGAAATATTAAGAGCAAATAGACAGAAAACTCTGTTAATTATGGTCTACAATGTGAAAACCCCATTCTGTGATAACTCTTACCCTCCAGCTTCCAAATTTCTTTTTAGCTCTAAATATACTTTTCAGATGAGTCACGTAGAATCAGAAAGAAATATATTTTCTTTTAAAAACTGTTCTCCTTGGGCCCATGGCCATGGTTGGGAAGATAAAAAGAAGGAGCAGACTGAAAAATTAGGCTCACCCTGGTACACTGCAGGAACCAAATTGTCTATTGGAAAGAACACACTTTTGTTGGAGAGTCATTTGGAACTCTTTGTGACCTCATTTGAGGTTTTCTTGACAAAGATGCTAGAGAGGGTTTCCTTATTCTCCAGCTCACTTTTCAGATGAGGAACTGAGGTAAACTAGCCCAAGGTAAGAAAAATAAATAATTGTCTGAGACTGGATCTGAACTCATCAAAGCAAGTCTTTCTGATTCCAAAGATGGTTCTCTAAACAATGAGCTACTTAGGAAGCCAACCTGTAGTAAAATCCAAAGATATTTTCATAGATAATTCAGAAAAATACCCCACCATTCATGAATAAAATAAAATTAATTCTCTGATTTTGTTTAATGTAAAACTTTTATTTGATTTCAAGTTATATACAAGAGTAGTTTCTATCTATCATTTTTCGTAATGTTTTGAATTTTATACTTTTTCACCCACCCTCCCTGTTCCTTTCCCGAAACCCTCCCACAGAAGGCAATATTATAATCTTTAGATAGTTTCCATCCTACACATTAATCAAAAGTGAATGTGTTGAAAGAAAAATCATGTCCTTGAGGGAAAAATAAAATATAAGAGATAGCAAAATTACTTAGTATGTAAAATAAAATTTTTTAATTGAAGGTAATAATCTCAGGTCTTTGTTTAAGCTCCACAGTTCTTTCTTTGGATATAGATGGTGTTCTCCATCAGATACCCTAAAATTGACCCTGATTATAGTGCTGATGAAATGATCAAGTCCATTAAAGGTGATCCTCATCACCATGTTACTGTTGGGGGGTACAGTGTTTCTCTCTTTGATTTTTTTTTCCTGGTTTGAATACCAGAATCATTTTTTATTCATTAGAGGAGTTTGGTAGGATTCATGATTTGCCTATTATTTCAACTAATTTTTTCAATATTAAAAATAGTGGGGGTGGCTAGGTGGCACAGTGGATACAGAGAGCACTGACCCTGGAGTCAGAAGTACCTGAGTTCAAATCCAGTCTCAGACACTTAATAATTACCTAGCTGTGTGGCCTTGGGCAAGGCATTTTAACCCCATTGCCTTACAAAAACCTGAAAAAAAAAAGAAATAGTGGATCTTTTAATATTTGATTCAATTCACAAGGAAATTCACTTTTTTCCTGTAGTTTATTTTGTAGAAATCTCATATAAGATCTGTTCAATTACTTTTTCCAAACTAGGACAATTTAAACATTCTGTTGCCTCTTCTACTAATCTAGGCAATTTATGTTTTTATATATCTTCTTTCATTTCACTTAAATTGCTAAATTTATGCTCAGACTATTGAGCAAAAGAAAAACTTATAATTGCTTGAACTTCATCTTCATTAGTGTAATATTCACCTTTATTTAGGTTATTAATGATTTGGTTTTCATTTTGTTTTCAAAAATCAAATTTTTCAATTGTTCATCTATTTTGATGATTTATAAATTAAACTCTAGTTTTATTCATTAACTCAATAATTTTATTACACTCAATTTTATTTATGAATATTAGATTCTTATATTAATATCTCCTTTAATTTTTATGGTATCCAATCGAGTTTTAATATAGGAACATAGATGCAAAATTCTAAATCTAATACTAGCTAAGAGATTACAACTGGGGCAGTTTGGTAGCACCACCCCAGAGTCAGGAGGATCCAAGTTCAATTCCTGCCTCAGACACATAACAATTACCTAGTTCTGAGCTGTGTGACCTTGGGAAAGTCATTTAACCCCATTGCCTTGCAAAAACAAAAACAGAAAAGTGATTACACCAATATATTGCAAAGGCTATACATTATGATCAAATGGAATTCATACTAGGAATGCAGGTATGGTTTATCATAAGAAACTACTAACATAATTTCTTGTATAAATAATAAAAGTAAAATATAATTATATGTTTATATCAATAGATGCAGAAAATGATTTTGATAATACTGTACTTACTGCAATACTTATTTCTATTTAAAACACTTCAATGTATTGGGATCAACTGATTTTCCCTTAAATGGACAAAAAGCACTGATTTAAAGTCAGTAGCGTGAATTATCTGTGATGGTTCTAAAGTAGAAGCCTTTCCAAGAAGGTCAAGTGTGGGAAAAGGAGGGCAACTGTACTGAAAATCTTAGAAGCAAGGGCAGCTGGGTGACTCAGGGAATCGAGCACTGGGTCTGGAGTCAGGGTGATCTAAGTTCAAATTCAGCCTCAGACACCTAATAATGACCTAGCTCTGTGAACTTGACCAAGTCAATTAAATTCTTTGCCTTGCAAAAAAAAAAACTTCATAGAAATAAAAGGGGAAAAAATAGAAGAAACCAGAATAGGGAAGGTGGTGAAAAACTAAATCTTTTTGCATATGATATGAGATTATATTTGGAATATCCCAGACTCAAGTGAAAAATGATTTGAAACAATAATTTTATCAGAGTACCAAAGCATAAAGGAAATAAATATAAATCATCAGCATTCCTGTTTGTCACAAACAAAATTGCTCAGAAAAAGACAGTAAAAGATTAACAAATTAAAATGACATAAAATACCTGGGACTCCACCTGCCAAAAGATACCTTGGAACTTTAGAAGCAAAGTTTTAAAAATACTTCTTATAAAATGAAATCAGATTTAAATAATTGGATACATCTTAATTATTCCAGAGTAGGCATGGACAATGTAACAAAAATGACAATCGATGACATCCCAATTAAATTACAAAATAAATTACTGAAATAGCAACATAACAAAATTCATCTGAAATAACAAAAAGTCAAAAACAGCAAAGGAATTAATGGAAAAATATGGAAAGCAAGAAGGGTTAGTAGTAAAAGATTTTAAACCATGTTTAAACTATGTTACTGGCTAAGAAATAGGAAGTTAAATCAGTGCAGAGAATAGACATACAAATTATAACAGCAAATAATTATAAAAACCTTGCATTGGAAAGTTTAAATAATGAAAATCTGTGGATAAGAATTCATTAGTTGGTATAAATTTCAATGCAAAATAATATGAAAGAAACTGGCCAGTCTCAGAAACTTTGAACTTGTTACAATCAGAGATCACTCAAAGTACTCTGAGCCATGTACTGAGCCCTTGGGCTCCCTTGCTGAGATGTGTCTCCCCTTCCTGAGGACACAGCATCCCCACCTGCCTGGCCCAGAAGCTTCAGACTCCCTCCCCCACCACTTTCCTTGGATGCAAGCCTGAGACAGACACCCGCACTCACCTGGACGCCCACCTCAGAGCAGACAGGGACAGTCGGGGCTGCAGTTATAGGTGCTGGATGTCTGAGCTCATCCCCCTCAGAGACGTGATTATCATGTCACCCACAGGAGAAGTGACACCATCTGATTAGGGAGTCAGTGGTGTCCCTTGGGTTTCTGGGAATTTGGGGCCCTTGAGTCTATCAGGGTCTGCAATTAGGACTGAGTGATGAGTGTTCAGTCAGAGGCTACAGCAGCTGGGAGAGACCCTCTGATGAGCTCCATGGAGAGAGCTTGTGAGTTAGGGCCTGGCAGGGCCAAGTGGGGGGCACTGAGGATTAGAGAACCAGGCTGTCTGAGGCTATTCATCTGTGCTGGACAACCGGCCTCTCCAATTTGGGCTGCACATGAGATGGACAGTCCCCTGGGTCACACCTGGGTCCTGCTCACACCCTCCCCTCTGAAGGCCTTGAAGACCAACCTTTAGGGATGATCCAGGTTTGAATGCAGGAAGTAGACAGTGTATATGAAGAAGTAGAAATGACCATCAGGTCAATCCATCAATATTAGTGATGAAGGCTCTCTGTCTACACCACAGTCCACCCTCTCTGGTATGTGAGTGAGCACATGGTGTGGTGATGAGAGCCCTGGGCTTCAGGTCAGGAAAGCCAGGCTGGAGGATCTGCTCTGATCTTGTTTTATTCCTCTGCTCTGAATCTGAGTGTTTTTCTCTATGGAACAGGGATAATCTGACTGGCTCTATCTCCATCATCCCAATTACTAAGAGGAAAATCTTTGCTAACCTCAAAGCACAATGTCCCTGTGAGCAGCTCTGTGTAGACTCATTTGGTTCTGGGGCCTCTCTCCTCTGGGAATTCCCTCCCATCCTGTAGACTGACTCATGGTAGGGTCTCCTAGAAGTTAGCCAAAGATGGTCCGCCCTACATGCTCCAGGCCTTTATTTCCCCTGACATGTGAGACCAGAAACTATACTCAGGCTCACAAGTGATCATGTCATGTCCCCTCCTTCTCAAATATTTTCAGAAAGACTGTTTTTATACTTTTGCATTTTCTAGGCCTGATGTGGTACATGCTTTGGTATCTAGCTGACATTTATATAGGGAAAGTTGGTATCTTGCTTTATATATCAGAAAGGGTATATAAAGCATTTTACACATATGATCTTTTTGGGAGGGAGGCCCCATGTGGCTCTCCTTCAAATTTAACTAGGGATTTTATTTTTAGGAAGCCACACAGCTGTAAGATTTATCATTTATGGATCATCTCTCCTGATCCCAAAGACAGGATTGGCAGATTCTCAAGATGGTTTCATTGCTGGCACTTGATTCTCCTCCCCTCATTCAAACTGAGAACCTCTCCAAACCTTCCCTATATCCATAGGTGAACAACCTTGACCACAGCTTATGGGGACTGATGTGCCTTTAGTTTTCTTTCTTCCCCAGTTTGGAAGAACTACAACCCCCACTGTCTTTGGAGCCAGTGAATGTCTTCTCAGAGAAGGTTGCATTCCATCTCCAGCTCTGGAATTTGACAATTCCTTTTAAAATTAATTGGAAACTATACAGTAAAGGTTATTAAGTTCAAAAAAGAATACTCCAGGAAATCATCTTCGATTTATCTATCTATGCACCAGACATGCTGAAATGTAAAGCCACATCTGGCCTCCCTGCACTGCCTACTCATCTCCCTGACCTGTAGGACAGCACAAAAATTCTTTCACATTTGGCCTGTTCATGTCCAGATGATAAAAGGAAACAGGCATAGAATTCTTATTTTATCATTATTATTACCAAATATCTATTGAATGCTCACTGCCCAAAGCACTACCAAATGCTGGGAATTCAAAGAGAACCAGAAATAAATCCTGGTCCTCAAGGAATGTCTTTTAATGGAGGAGGAAATCACATGCAGTAGGAAACTTCAAAGTCTAAGTGGAGTGCTATTTTTTGTGGCAAAATGGCTCAGATACATTTCTTATACCTGTTTCTAGGAATTTGCTCAGAAAGGAAGTTCTTTCTGACCAGAGACCCAAGGTCAAAAATTTCAGGGGTAGCTTCTCTGGTCTTTGGCCTGGGAAGTCACAGCCACCTGATCCACTTAGCACCCCAAGTGATAACATGACAGATAAACATATCTAGAAGTCTGATGATTGGTCTTATTATGGACACTGTCAGACTCAAACATTTTATTTATGTTTTTTTTGGGGGGTGGAATTTCTTCTTGTTTGTTAAAATGGGGGAAAAGAGATGGGAACCCCATCCCCCTGGGCTCTGGGGAGGCATGCAGGTGATCCCAGGGAAGAGGAGGGACGGACAGGGGCCTGGGTGTGGAAGATGAGAGTCCTGGAGTTTCCCACAGTCCTCTTCTCTGCAGGTAAGGCAGTGCTGGACAGGAGAAGAGAATCCAGCTGCCTTGAAAACCTACATTGAGTTTTGAGTAGACATACATATAAATACATTTTTATACATACACACACACACATACACACATATACACAAAGACAGGGCCCTCTGTGTTCCTGTGTATGGATGCCAGCATGTGTGCATGTATGTGTGTGTGTGTGTGTGTGTGTGTGTGTGTGTGTGTGTGTAAGTATATAAGGGTATGTGTACCTGAGATCAGAAGCTGACTTTCTAGTGATTCTCTAGAGTATCTCTTAGTCGGGGAAGGAAGGGTGGGCAGGTCCAAGATAGCTGTTTAGTTTTGGGGCAGTCCCTTGGTCTCTAAAGGGGGCCCAAATCTGTGTAAATTATGTGTATTCTAGGGTGTGTGTGTGTGTGTGTGTGTGTGTGTGTGCGTGATGAAAGACACAGTCCCTGCCTGGCTACCAAGTCCTGTCTCTCCCCCTCCAGCTCTCCAGGGGAAGGGTGAAAGAAATCAACATGGGGTGCAAAGCAGAAGGATGAGGGGGCCCATAGGAGATGTCCCCTCCCCAGCCCCAGCCCGGGGTGACCTAGGCCTTGGGGAGGGGAGGGGGGAGGCCTCCCTTATCTTTCCGCCTCCATGGGCCAGTTGGCCTTCTGTTCTGAGGTGGCCTGCTGAGGGGCCGGGGGAGGCCAGTCCGAGGGCTGGGAAGAAGGGGCAGGAGTCCATGAATATTGCTGCGGCTGCCCGGGGGTGAGGCAGTGGGCCGGCTGGGGGTGGGGAAGCTCCCAAAGTGGGGGTGCGGAAGGGGTGGGGGCGAGGCGGCCGAGGCGGGAGAGCATGGTGAGGGCGTCAGGGCTGTTGGCGGGAGTGCACATCGTCTGATGATGGTGGTGACTGTAAGGGATATTGGTCCCTTGGAAAAAAGCACTGAGGGCTACCGCCAACTGCCAGTGTGCCGCCTGAAGGAGCTGCTTCGCCCGGTCGGGGCGCAGCCCGCAGTCAGCACGAACGATTGGCCATGACCTGGTGCTTCAGCTCGTCCATGGTCACGGACATGGTGCCGGGAGGGCTCGGCTCGCCTCTGGGCGCAGGCTGGGCTCTCCGGCTCCCCTCTACAGATCCACCATTACAGAGCCGGCTCTGGCTAATCTTATTTATGTTTTTTAGCATTTTATTTTCCCCAGTAACAAGGAAAAACAATTTTTAACATTCATTTATAAACTTTAAAATTTAAAAATTCTCTCCCTTCCTCCTAGTTCACCCCCCCCATTAAGAAAGTCAACCATTTGATATAGGTTATCAATGTGTATTCATGCAAAAATTTCCATAATAGGCATATTCTGAAAGAAAACAACAAAAAACCTCAAGAAAAACAAAATTAGAAAATCATATTTCAATCTGTATTCAGAAACCATCAACTCTTTCACATTCTTTTTCATAAGTCTCTCAGAGTTGTCTGGGGTCCCTGGATTGCTGAGCAAATCGAAGTCACTGGCAGTTGATCATCCCCCAATAGTGCCATGACTTTGCACACGGCCCATTCCACTTTGCCTCAGTTCATCCCACATAAACTTCCTCCCACCTCCCTCACCTCCACATGTGGAACCAATGCCAGCTTGAGCAGTTCCAGAATAATGCTGATTTTCCCCAGAGAAAGTTCCCTTTAAAGGGAACTCTTGGTACTATGGTAACCCTAGGGCTCCTTAGCTCTTCCTCTGACACTAAAGGTGTCCCACACACTCCATTTAGAAAGAGCTTCACTAGGGTTTGCCTTCTCCATCTGAAATCAAACCTCAGTTGTGGTGGTGGTCCTTGACATAAGAGTCCATGGATGAAATAGAGTTGCGACCTGAGGGACTGCCCCTTTCATGGGGAGCACACTTTGAAGGCATGAGAATCTTTTGGTTCATAAATGGGAAGTTATGGCATCAATTTATTGTCTAGAGTGACTTTCAGCATAATTTTCTTTCCCTGTTTATCTGTTTTCAAATTTAACTTTTATTTTAAATAAGTTATTTTTAATCATTTTTGACATTAGTTTTTTAAAAAATTTTGAATTCCAAATTCTCTCCATTCTTCTTTCTATCCCACCCTTCAATGAGAATGCAAACGATTTTATGTTATAGATGTGCATTTATGAAAGGCCTATTTTCATATTACTTAGGTTGTAAAAGAAAACATAGACCCCACAATTGAAAAGTGAAGTTAAAAAGTGTACTTAAAGGTTCATTCATTTTTCATCAATTCTTTCTCTGGAACTAGATCGCATAAGTCTTTCAGAATTAACTTGCTCAGAATAGTGAAATAATTCACAGGACTTCATTCTACAACTTTGCCAGTACTGTGTAAAAAAGATCTCCTGGTTCTGTTTTGTTTACTTCCTAACACTCCATGAAGACCTTTCTAGGCTTTCTGACATTTCTTATGGCACAGTTGTATTCCATCGCAATCATATCCTGTATTTTACTCAGGCCTTGAAGGATGTTGCCTGAATTTCTTTGCACAAAAATAATTTATGAATTTTTTTGTAAGTATAGGTCATATTCCATTTTAAATCCTTTTTGCAATACTGACCTACTACTGGTATTATTGCGCCAAAGGTTATGCCCAATTTTGCAATTCCAAATTGTTCTCAAGAATGATTGGATCAGATACTGCCAATGACAGTACATCAGTGTCTCTCAATTTTCTCACATCCTGTCCAAAATTTATAATTTTCTTTTTCTCTCATATCAGCCAAACTGATAGATGAGGGGTTAACTCAAGTTGTTTTAATGTGCATTTCTCTCCTCACAAATATATAGAGCATTTTGTAGGATAATAGATACCTTTGATTTCTTCTTCTAAAAACTGAATCATGAAAGGAATTTGGTAGATCTCCTTTATGGCCTATTTTATCAAGTACAATTCCAATACTTGTGGAATTAATTAAATGGATTGGTAGAATTTACTTCTGAATACAAACAGTTCTTTGACTTTTTTCTTCTACTTTTTCTATAACTTGGTTTTTAATTTAAGGAATAAAACAAGCATTTCCAAAATACAGTGGCATAAAAAGATGATTGGGTATGAACTTCAAACCTACCATTCACAACTTTCTCTTCCTATCAAATATACAATAAAATGATAATATAAATTGTTTGCATCTTTCCCATTCCTTGCTTTAGACATGGCTAACATTAGACAAATAAGAGAGTTAGATTGATCAATAGATTGATATAGAATTGATAGATTGATCGATAGAAAGATAGATAGATATAAAATTATTCTATGCATATTTCTATATATCAGTTCTTTCTCTGGATGCAGAAAGCATCTTTCTACAAAAGTCCTTTAAACCATCATAATCAAGTAATAAGACAGGACCCTCACCCACGGACCCAGGATAAATTTGGAAAATTTATGTCCTCCCCTGGCTTCTTTAGTTCTCTAAAAGTTTGTTCCTTATTACACCCTTTGTACATGATTGGAAAATGAAAGTAAAAAGGTGTTGCAGCTTATCAGATCATCTCAAGTCTTCCTCTACCTTAATTATACCAGGATTATCATGGCCTTACCAGGGGATTTTCTTCTCCTGAAAGACTACCTCATCTTGTGGAAGGCTTTAAATCCCCTGCGCCTGCCCTACCAAAGGGCACAAAATGTTGAGCTCCCCTGTGCACCAGGGGATTCATTCAGTTCAGGAGAGAAAAAGAAAGAGGCATACACTCAGGTGGAGCTACCAGTAGGACAACTAGCAGAGCCATTTATTGGTAGTATCAAATAGTTCTTATAGAAGAAAACTACAAAATCAGCATACAGGAGATAAACAATGGCGTGACTCTATTTGGGGCAGGATGCAACCTAGGAAGATGTAACTCAGGTCAAGAAGTATGGGAAAAGGGCTATAAACAAGTGTGGCCATGAATGAGGCAGGTGGGTTATCAAATCAGAGTTCTGTTTAAAGCCTTCAGTTTGAGGGTCACCAAAAGTTAGATCATTTAGTCACAACTGACCTCTAACCCAAAATCGTTCAAGTAGCTCTCCACAGTAGGAAGGAAGGAGTCTTTCCCCAGTACAAAAGCATGAAGATGGGCAGTAGTATGAGAGGAGCAAAGAGAGAAAAGATAAGTGAAATGTATTGTAGCAGAAAGAATATCTGATGATGCTGGCTAGAGACTTTGGGGTCAGGCAGGGAAGAGCTAATACTAGAAGTTACTGTGTTTCTATTAATTGTAGTCTTAGTGGTCCCAAATCCTTCTTTACGTTCTCTGTCCCACATACTTAGGGTTGAGAAAAGTTGATATCTCCTAGAACCTTAGGATCCTAGTCTGACATACTCTACTGGAACAGGGACAGATCAGTCAGGCCTATCCAAAAAATCTTCCCCAAAAATCTTGCCCAGTAACTACAAACTGACTCACAAACCCTGATGGTTCTTCTGACACTAGAGGCTTGGCCTCTGCCAGGGAGCACAGCAGGACCTGGAGGGTTCAGTGTCCCTGTGAATCAACAAAAAGGGGCTGATGGTTGGAAAACACATTGCAATGAATGTACTCACAACCACTACCCAGGCACCAGAATGTATCACGTACACTTTGTAGAGTGTGAACAAACAATTGATACAGTAAGCAGTGACAAAGATGCCCAACAGCAGCAGGATGGTTTGAGTGGCCTTGACCTCTGGAAATGTCCTTGGAGCCAGACAACTGCTGTGAATATGATGGACTCTCTGATGATGTCTGAACAGTGAAAATATCATGTAGCTACTGGTGAAGACCATACATCCTACTAACAACATATCTCGAAGGGAAGGGAAGATGGTAAGCTCTTTAAGTGCCCTTTCCCTGAAGCAATAAAGGAGATCCAATTCACCTTCATGGCTACTGTTGATGTACCTCGATGCTGTTAAATGTATTGGCACACTCATTTCTATAATCATGTTGAATATCCAGCAGAGGAGACATGATGGTTTGATGAGCTTTGGAAGTTTGACTTTGACTTTCGCAAAACTAGAGTGGCTGGGACTGATGGTGATGGCCTGGAAGGCACTCAGGAGGCAGGTGGTACAGATGGAATGCCCCCGGGTAACACGATGAAGGTAAAATACCATTTTACAACCTGCATTTCCCAGGAAATATCCTTTGTCTAAATGGAAGAGTGCTAGTGGGCATCCCTGGGTGAGGAGCACTATGGTATTACACAACATAAGTTGGACCACAATGGGTTCCACTGGCCTTGACCTATGACTGCTGAACAATGGGAAGCCATAACAGCAGAGAAAGCAAGAATTGCCAAGGACCCCAACTCCAATTTGAGAAAGGAAGATAATCCCCACCACTCTGTTATATAGGTGCATGCTCTTGGAGTGTTAAGTAGGCATAGATGGAGATATCATAGAAGAAGACATAAAAGATCATTCCAAAATCTTTCATGGGGATTGAAATGAAGACCCATGGTTCGCCTGTGAGGAATGATGAAATGTTAACCAGTGGTCAATTGCCTTCAGAATTTCCCGAGTCCATATCACATCCTCATGCACTTACATGACCATAAACCGAATCACACCCTTTCCCCCAACCACCAAATCTCATGCACATGCATATTTATATAACCATATACTCTACATGGGCTATCCAGATGTCCCATTTACTTCACTGACTCCTAGTGAAAGGATGGATAACTGGGCTTCCCACAAAATCTTGGGGTTTTTTGTATGATTCAATATTTGTAACAGAACCAGTGACTTTTCATTCATGAAACAAATTTGGAACAAAAGTGTTGTACTCACAAAGGGCTCATGTGGTTCTTGGATAATGAGATAGATAATAGGACAAAAATTCGGCGGAAGTAATTTTTTATCTAGACTTCCTAGAACCTTAGAAGAATTTGCTTTGATGAAAAGAGCCTTTCTTTTCTTTCAGCTGAGAGCTCTCCTCCTTTGAAAGAGCTCATTCCTTCACAAATAAGGTATGACTGTTGGAATTCTAGTGGAAGTCTGAAAGGCCTTCAGAGTGGAAACTTAGATAGATTTTTAGAAAATATGGAAACTGGAACAGTTGGCCATTACTTTCTCATCCATGGGGACAAGTAATAGGAGAATTTTTTTAAATTACCTAACAAGTAGTGAGAAGTAAGAGGCAGGAATCCAGGAACTTAATTGTACCATGTAGCCAGGACTCAGAACAAGGATTATTAAGACGTTGTCTCAAGATTTTCTTGGCGTTAGCATACATGTTTCCATGCGAGTTGGATCCAAAACAGTAAAACTTTAAACTATGTTTCAAACATTCACATTTGCATGAACAGATTTCAACATTATTCAGTATTTTTAGTGGTGCTTTTGTTGGCAAGGAGGAGGCAGGTCTACAAGTCTAAGCTAAGGCCTGGCACTCACCACTACGAATCTTCTTTGGAGGGGAGTCAATAAGATCTAACCCTAATTTTCTATATGGACCAGGAGCCACATTTAAATGGTTAGATGACACATGTAAAGAAAAGTCAAGAGCACCATTTGTCTTTGATGCCTTAACTACCATCAAAGTTTTTTTTTGCTTGAGTCACATCACTAGACTTCAGTGTGAAGCATGTCAATCTAATATTTTCAATCAGAGTTAATCAAATCCATGATGTGAGAGACTTGTTTCAAACTCTAGATAATTTTGTGATAAATGGAAAAGTCATCTGAGAATCTGAGTAAAGACTGGATGTCTAGATTCTAGATATTGGAGCAAGTATGGAGCAAAGGAAAGACTGGGCTATAAAAAGGAAAGGAGATCCAAGGAGAGTCCTGGATTCTATGGACATCATGAAGGGAGAATCAAGTCTAAGTAAAATAGACCCAAAAGTTGATTCTTTCTTTGTCTTCCATACCCTATGATTGTCTAACTGCAGAAACTATAATAGTGTCTTTTATTTTCTTACCCAAAGTTTTCTAGTTCATTGCAATTTTTGGAATCACCAAGAGATCAGAAATTAAATAGAATATTAATACAGTTACAAGAGAATACAACCTCTGTTTAAATATAAGGAGTATTATCTAACTGTGAGTTCATAGCAATTTTGATTGACTTCAAAAGTTTTCATTTCAAATAAGTGGCCTGAAACTGAAGAGAAGTTTGAGTAGATTAGGGGCCATTTTCATGATTTCCTAGGCTTAAAATAAACTAAGCAATGTAAAGAAATGCACAAATTGGGAATCTAAAACAAATCTATGTATATTATGAATATATGCATGCAGGAATACATATGGATATGTATACATATCATACATTCAATTCTATGAGGGTTTAAATTTGCAGTAAGGAAGGCTTTCAAATAAGACTTCCTACTTTTTTGTTCAAGGCTTGAAATTTGAAGAATTTATTATTTTGAGGATCTTTTTTGTTGTCAGAATCTTAATTTTAGTTGTGTAATAAGACAAATAATGTTTTAAATAATAATACCTTTAATGTACTGACAACTTTGGTTGATCTTATTACTGTTTCAGCTTCGTATTGCTGGAATAGATTAAAGTATCTGATGGGCACTCACATTTTGGCATTATGGAGCAATATTATGCATATATGAGATGGTATTTGAAAACCATTAACTTTCTATGTAGATTCATATCCACAATGAACTGCAGATATCTTGAAAAGAATACATGTTTAATGAAAATGGTCTTAGAAACATCATGAAGATCATCTAAGAAAATTAGGAAAGGTCTTCCTAGAGGCAGGGTCTAGTCTTAAAAAGTAAGCATGCACAATTCAAATGGCAGTATGGCTCTGGAAATACTCAACAATGCTCCGTCATGGTGGACAGACTTACCTTCATCAGTACTTCAGATGGTGAGTAGCTGTATTGAAATACACAGAGAAGGTTCTTCTGGAGACAAATTGCAAAATCAGAGAGCAACCAAATGAATCTCCAGAGGACTGAGAAGTGAATTCATCAAAAGGGTTTCAAGAATGACAGGTTCTGATGGGAAAAAGTAAGGATTCTGTAAAATTCCTACTTTTGAGCACTTGGCATATAGCTGAATGAAACCCTGAAATTATTTATTTTGAGTGAGTGCAAAAGCAAGAATTATTCTTTGGACCTGACCAAAAATGAGCAATGGCTTTGATTATGTTTGGGGAAAAAAATTGATGAAGGGGGGAATCCCATCCCAGTTTCTATCCCAGGGATACAACAATTTATTCAGGCCAGGAGCAAAAGTTTTACTCTCTAAGGACAAAGACTTGACAGAATCCATCAGCCACATATACCCTATTAAGCTGGCCTGGCATAAAGGGATCTATCAACATGGAGTGTCACGGACACAAAGCTCATATTGAATTGACATAAACTGATAGATTATGTAAAATTCTTGTCCATGTCATTATCATGTCAAGCAATGTCTCACAGGGCAAATACTCCACTTCAACTAATATCTTTTCTTGCTACTAGGAATCTGATGAAGAAATGACCCTGCAGGTGCTGCCTCAGGGAAGGACTTTACAGAAATTAACAGAATCCAGGGCCAGACCAGAATAAAAGATATCACTTCTGCTGCCACTATGTTAAAGATGACTATAAATAGGCTAATGCACCCAGGAAGAGAAAGGGATATTGAATGTTTTAAAAATTACCATCTACTGGATCAACAGTGATCAAAGAAAGGGACTGAGAGATTACTCTTGTTCTCCCCAACAATAGCAATGGACTCATCAGTCATTCATAATAGGTTTCTTCCCTTTCACAAGATTCATAGAAACATGACCTCAGACCCTGAACCCATTGGTATGGGACTCCTTGTTGACAGAGATGAATGCTCTGCTCTCATTGAGTGGTAAGGAATATTTTCAAGAGTAATGGAGGACCAGACTTCTTTAGTGAACATGATAAGAATTCAAACTTTGAAATGTTTTGGGAACTTCTGAATTGCAGTTTCAAGGAGAAAGATGGAAGAGGTGAACTCTATCTCAGGTGACTGAAAGAAGACTCTGAGAAGCCATTAGAGAAACCAGTAACCTCCATCACTTTGCTCTTTAAGTTTGCTACATTATGGACTTCTAGAAGTCTCCCTTGAGTGAGCTCAAGAACTGTCTCTGGCCAAGATTATCTTGCAATTCAAACTGTGTGAGCATAGTGGAATTTGTATTAGGTGCTTTTGTATCCCCCTTCCTCCCAATAGTGAAAAAAGTTTCAGTAATAAGACTGAACCAGTTCATATGTCCCACACTAATAGCATTTAAGAGAACATAGATTGGATTTTTCACTGGTATCCTGTTTCACTGAGGAGAAGAGAAAGGTGGCTACTGGTCCTAATTTCCTGCATCTCCTCATGGGAAGAATTAAAGTGTCCCTTGGAGAATGATGGGGGTCAAAAGGGCTAGAGACCCTTTGAGTCAGTCACCCAGTGACTTACCCTTGTTACAGGTTAGAGGACAGGCCTAACTCACACAAGACCTTCTTTTTGTAAAATATTTTGGTGAAAGATGATTCTGAAATTTGAGAATGCAGACTGCTGTCCTATAAAGTATAGCACACATTACTGTTGGGTTGCCCTCATTGTATAAGAAACATTTGAAGGTTTGAGTATTAAAGAATTAATTAGAGATCTACACAGAACTGAATATATCAAAATCACTTTGGAATGCCCAGAAGATGTAGATGGTGTCAAAAAAGAGGAAGGACTTTTGAAGGTTTGGAATTTCAAAATTCAGCCTGCATCAATGGAAGATTTAGCTTTCATTCTAATCATTCCATTCTGTTTAGGATTAAAGGACACTATAACCAATGGTTTGGGACACATGGCTTGCACAACTTTTTCCTTCATAAAACTTGTGGAAAAAATACCGAAGAGAAGCATCAAGAAGTCAAAGAGACTCAACTTCTGAAGAAGATTCAGAGATCTTTGACTTTTCATAGGTACCAGAGAAGAGAATGAAAAGAGTTGCTAAGTCTGAAGTTTAACAAGAGGACAAATAACCTGCCATTTCATGAGGGAGATATATAATGTGTAAAAGGAGAGATTCATAAGACAAAAATAGCAGTAGCTAGTATTTCTGACTTTAAAGATAGGATC
The DNA here is from genome assembly GCF_037893015.1 of Macrotis lagotis. Taxonomy (NCBI): domain Eukaryota; kingdom Metazoa; phylum Chordata; class Mammalia; order Peramelemorphia; family Peramelidae; genus Macrotis; species Macrotis lagotis. The sequence goes on along the minus strand of NC_133658.1, from coordinate 932,412,670 downwards.
GCAGTTAATCCTTGTTAAACATCTCAGATATTGATAAGATTCTTACTGCCTTATTCAGTCTAGTATCCTTATTCTCCATTAACAATATGATAGGGGTGGCTAGGTGGTGCAGTAGATAGAGTCCAGGAGTCAAGAGTACCTGAGTTTAAATCGCGCCCCAGTCACTTAATAATTACCTAGCTGTGTGGCCTTGGGCAAGCCACTTAACCCCATTTGCCTTACAAAAACCTTAAAAAAAAAAAAAAGAAAAGAGCAACATGATAACATAAAACATTGTCTCTTTTGTGTTTATAGCAAAACAAAGACTTGCTTCTTCCTATTTTCCAACATTTTAATGTATTTCTTCCCATTAAAACTCCTGAGATAGTGGCAAAAAGGCAGGATGTCTCCTGAGGTCTCCCCAGTTGTAACTGAAACATTTGTAATTCTAGCTTCCAGGACGAGCTAATTTGGCAGGATTCTAATGAAGGTCTGCCTCACTGGGGTAAAGGGGAGCATGGCCCAGTGCAGGTGGTTTCCAGGTAAAGCTGCAGGAGGCCTCTTACCCCAGAACCAATCAACCAATGAGGCCCAGCTGACCAGCTCAACAAAGAATGAAGTTAAGGGATTGAATAGAATGTTAGAAAATCTAGATGTGATAGACCTCTGGAGACCATTGAATGGGGATGGAAAGGAATATGTCATCTCAGCAGTATATGGCACCCACACAACAACTGTCCAGGTATTAGGACACACAAAAATACTCACAATCAAATGCAGAAAGGACAAAATATTAAGTAAATCCTTTTTGGATTATGACAAAAAAAATTACATTTCATAAAGGGCCATGGATAGAAAGATTCAAAAATGAGTAGAAACATATTTATTAATCCTAAAGAATGAATCCTTTAAATAAACATGAATTATCTCATCAAAGAGAATGACAATTATCAGACACTACACCAAAATTTATGAGATGCAGCCAAAACAGTGCTCATGGAGAAAAGATGGTATCACTAAATGCTTCATCCAGAAAATAGAAAAAGAGTAGATCAAGGAATTGAGCACACCAATGAACAACCTGGAAGAAGAACAACTTAAAATCTCCAATTAAATACCAAATTAGAAATCCTGAAAATCAAATGAAGGATTTATAAACTGAAAAGAAGAAAAGTATTAATCTAATAAATAAAAATAAAAACCTGGTTTATGGTTCATCTGATAAACAAAAAAGAAAGAATGCCCAGTTAACAGTATCAGAATCCCAAAGACTGAATTTGTCACTCGTGGAGAACAAATGAAAGCAAAAACGAAAAAAAACTAAATGCCCAATTATATGCCTGTAAATCTCATAATCTATGTTAAATGGATTAATGTGTGCAAAAATATAAACTTTCCAGATTAGCTAGTGAGGAAATTGAATTCTTAAAGAACCCCATTTGGAGAAACAAAAATGGAGTAAAGAAAGAAATTGATAGGTCCAGACTTCTATAATAAAATTCCAGAGTGTTCAAATATTGAATTACTTTGGATATTTCTGACTTAGAGTTTCAAAAGGAAAAATGGAAGAGGACAACTCTTCTTTGGAAAAAGTTTATGGAAGAAAAAGACTCTGGGAAGATTTAAGTGGAACCAGGCACCCTCCATCATTACCCTTTTCTTATTTTGCTATGAAAGAGGCTTCCAGGAGCTCCAGGTGTTTCATCAATAAACTCTAAGAAAAAATACCCAAGGCCAAATGGATTAAAAGTGTGTTCAACTAAACTTGAAAGAACATTTAGTTTAAGGATTATATAAACTATAAGGGGAAATAGGCAAAGAAAGAGGCCTGCCAATTTTTTTCCATGACAAAATAGTGCTGATGTCTAAATAAGGAAGAGCCAAAACAGAGAAGGAAAACAACAAACCAATTTCCCTAATGCATACTGATGCAAACTTTTTAAATCAAGTATTAGCAAAAAGATCATGACAATATATCACCAGGATCATATACTAATGAGCCGGTGACATTTCTATGGAAAGTGGTTCAATAGTAGAAAAGCCATTGGGTCTCAACAGCCCAACTTTTTTTCCTATCTCTTATCCAGGACTCCCATTTCTTCTCCATGAGCATATCCATGTTTTACCACACCCTGCAATGTGTCACACCAGGACTTTTGCCTCTTCAAAGGAAATATTAAGAGCAAATAGACAGAAAACTCTGTATATCATGGTCTACAATGGGAAAACCTCATTCTGTGATAACTCTTACCCTCCTTCCCTTTCCAAATTTCTTTTTATCTCTATATTCACTTTTCATATGAGTCAAGTAGGCTCAAAAAGAAATGTCTTTTCTTTTAAAAAATATTCTCTGGGCCCATGGTCATGGCTGGGAAGATGAAAAGGAGAATCAGAGTGAGAAACTTGGCTCACTCTGGGACACTGCAGGAACCAAATTCTCTATTGGAAACAAACCCTTTTGTTGAGAGTCATTGGGGATTCTTTGTGACCTCATTTGAGATTTTCTTGACAAAGATACTAGAGAGGGTTTCCTTATTCTCCAGCTCTCTTTTTAGATGAAGAATTGAGGCAAACTTGCCCAAGGCTAAAAAAAAACCCCAACAAATAAGTGTCTGAAACTGGACTTGAACTCATAAAAGGGAGTCTTTCTGATTCCAAATCCAGTTCTCTAAACAAAGATCTACTTAGCCATTTAATAAAATATTAAGATATTTTTACTGGTAAAGTCACCATATAATACCATATAATACATTCCTAAGATATATTTACTGATACAGTCACCATACCACCACCCCCATATTCATAAATGAAATTAGGTAGAATTTTCTTTCCCTGATTTTGTGTTTACTGGTTTGAATATCAGAATCATTTTTTTTCATTAGAGGAGTTTAGAGGAATTCATTAATTGTCTATAATTTCAACTAATTTCTTCAATATTAGAAATAGTGGATCTTCAAATATGGGATACAAGTCACAAGGAAATTCATTTTCTCCTGTTGCTTAGTTCTTAGAAATCTCACATATGATCTGTTACATTAATTTTTCAAAAACAGAACAATTTAAACATTCCATTGCCTTTTCTGCTAATCTAGGCAATTATGTTTTTTATAAATATTCTTCCATTACACTTAAAATGTTAAAATTATGATCATACAATTAGGCCAAAAAAATCCTTTTAGTTGCTTTATTTTCATCTTCTTTAAGAGGCATACTTACCTTTAATTTGGATATTAGTGATCTGGTTTACTTCTCTGTTTCCTAAAAATGAAATTTTCCAATTGTTTATCTCTTTTGGCTATTTAGAAATGCAACTCCTAGTTTTATTTATTACCTGAATGGGGTTGTTACACTCAGTTATATTAATTAATATTATATTATTATATTAATGTCTCCTTTAATTTTTAGAGCATCCAATTTAGTATTTAATATAGGAATGTGCATGCAAAATTCTAAATATAATGCTAAGACATTAAAATGGGGCCAGGTTGGTGGCACAGTGGATAGAACATCCACCCTGGAGTCAGGAGGTCCTGAGTTCATCCAATCTCAGACACATCATAATTACCTCACTCTGTGACCTTGACCAAGTCACTTAAACCTTTTGCCCTGCAAAAACAAAACAAAAACCAATTCCTAGAAAGAATATATGACAAAAAAGAAATAGAAGGAATCAGAACAGGGAGTGTCTTTTTGCACGTGACATGATGGTAAACTTGGACAATCCCGGAGACTCAACTAAAAAGTTAATTGGAGCAAGAGCTTGAGCCAAATACCAGAACATAAATGAACCCACATGAGCCATCAGCATCCCTAGATATCACCAACAAAATGGCTCAGAAAGAGATAGTCAAAGATGACCGATATAAAACAAATCGAAGTACCTGCAACTACACCTGTCAAAAGAACCAGAAACTATCAGAACAACATTTAAAAATACAATTTGTAAAATAAAGCCAGATTTACATAATTGGAGAAATCTTAATTATTCAAGAGTAGGCACGTATAACATAACAGAAATAACAATCAATGACATCCCAATTAAGTCCAAAATAGCTCTTGAATTAGAAAATAATAAAATTCATCTGAAAGAAGAAAAAGTCAAATACAGAAAAGGAATTAATTGAAAAATATGTAAAGGAAGAAAGTTTAACAGTAAAGATTTTAAATTATATTATCGAGGAACATGATTAAAACTGTCTGATACTGGCTAAGAAATAGGAAGATAGACCAATGGAAAGAACAGATATATAATTATTAGCAACAAGGAAATATAATAACCTTTCTTTTTAGAAGTGCATATAATGAACATTTGGGGAAAAGAATTGAGTATTTGGGGAAAATGATTGGGGAAAAAATGTGAAGCTGTTTGGGAGAAAAATAGTCTCATGAACTTGGAATATTTTACTATAAGAGATCATACAATGTCAGTCATGTACCCAGATAAGGAGAAAAAGAAGAAAAATCCCCCCTGCCCTTGGGCTCTCATGCTGAGATGTGTTTGCTCCTTCCTGAGGACACAGCATCCCCACTTGCCTGGCCCAGAAGCTGCAGACTCCCTCCCCCAACACTTTCCCTGGATGCAAGCAAGAGCCAGACACCCGCACTCACCTGGACGCCCACTTCAGAGCAGACAGGGACAGTCTGGGCTAAAGTTATAGGTGCTGGATGTCTGAGCTCATCCCCCTCAGAGACATGATTGTCATGTCACCCACAGGAGAAATGACACCATCTGATTAGGGAGTCACTGATGAGCCTTGGGTTTCTGGAGAATTTGGGGCCCTTGAGTCTTTCAGGGTCAGCAATTAAGACTGAGTAATGAGTGTTCAGTCAGAGACTACAGCATCTGGGAGAGACACTCTGATGAGCTCCATGGAGAGAGCTTGTGAGTTAGGGCCTGGCAGGGCCAAGTTGGGGGCACTGAGGAATGGGGAAACAGGCTGTCTGAGGTTATTCATCTGTGCTGGACAGCAGGCCTCTCCAATTTAGACTGCACATGAGATGGACAGTCACCTGGGTCATACCTGGGTCCTGCTTACACCCTCCCCTGTGAAGGCCTTGAAGGCCACATCTTCAGGGATGATTCAGGTTTGAATGAAGGAAGTAGAACAAGTGTATGTGAAGAGGCAGAAAGGATTATCAGGTCAATCCATCAATATAAGTGACGAAGGCTCTCTGTCCACACCATTGTCCACCTTCTCTGGTACCTGAGTGAGCACATGGTGTGGTGGGGAGAGCCCTGGGCTTCAAGTCAGGAAAGCCAGGCTGGAGGATCTGTTCTGATCTTCTTTTATTCCTCTTCTCTGAATGAGTGTTTTTCTCTATGGAACAGGGATCATCCCTGGCATTATCTCCATCATCCCAATTACTAAGAGGAAAACCTTTGTTAACCTCAAAGCACGATGTACCTGTGAGCAGCTCTGTGTAGACTCATTTGGTTCTGGGACCTCTCCCTTCTGGGAATTCCCTCCCATCCTGTAGACTGACTCATGGTAGGGTCTCCTAGAAGTTAGCCAAAGATGCTCCACCCTACATGCTCCAGGTCTTTATTTCCCCTGACATCTGAGAAGACCAGAAACTATACTCAGGCTCACAAGGGATCATATCCTGTCCCCTCCTTCTCAGGCATTTCTGCCTAGACTTTTTTACATTTGTATTTTTCTAGGCCTGCTTTGGTACATGCTTTGGTATGTAGTTGCATTTCTGTGTCAAGAAAGGGTTTATCAAGCATTTTACACGTATGATCACACAGTATTGTTGGAGTGGCACCATCTGACTCTCCTTCAACTCTAACCAGGGATGTTATTTTTATGAATTCACACAGCTCTAAGCTTTATCATTTATGTATCATCTCTCATGATCTCAGAGACAGGATTGGCTGATTTCCAAGACAGTTTCATTGCTGACACTTGATTCTCCTCCCTTCATTTGAAGTAACAACCTCCCAAAACCTTCCCTATCTCCATAGGTGAACAATCTTGACCACACGTTATGAAGATTGATGGACCTTTAGTTTTCCTTCTTCCCCAGTTTGGAATAACTACAACCCCCGCTGTCTTTGGGGCCAGTGCATGTCTTATCGGGGCAGGTTACATTCCTCCTCCAGCTCTGGAATTTGACAATCCCTTAGACAATCAGTTGGAAACTATATTTAGTGGCATATAACTATCTAGGAAATCACCTTAGATTAATCTCTATCTATCTACCTATCTATCTATATCCACATATGTACAACTATATCTGTGGATATACATGTAGATATATAGATATAGTTCTGTAAAAGATCCATAAACAACCCATGCACCAGACATGCTCAAATGGATAGCCACATCTGGCATCCCTCAGTGCCCACCCATCTCCCTGACTTGCAGGACAGGACATAGACTTCTTTCACAGAGGCCTGTGCATGTCCAGATGACAAAAGGAAGCAGGCATAGAATTCTGGTTTTGTCATTGTTATTACCAAATATCTATGGAATGCTTGCTGCCCAAGAACACTACCAAATGCTGGGAATTCAAAAAGAACCAGAAATAAATCCTGGTCCTCAAGAAATAAGCCCTCTACTGGGGGAGAGTATCACATGCAGTGGGAATCTCCAAAGTCTAGGTGGAGTGCTATTTTTGGAAAAATGGTTCCAGATACATTTCTTCTACATCTTTCTGGGAATTTATTCAGAATGGAAGTTTTTTCTGAGCCAGAGATGCAAGGTCAAAAATTTAGGTGGTAGCTGCTCTGGCCTCTAGTTGGAAAAGGCCCAGCTCCGTGATCCACTTTGTCACTTAAAGTGATAATATGACTGGTACAAAGATCTAGAAGTCTGACTATTGGTCTTCTAATGGACACTGTCAGACACAAACACTTTATTTTTGTTTTTTGGCATTTTGTTTTCTCCAGTTACAAGTAAAAACAACTTTTAACTTTCATTTTTAGTACTTTAAAATTAAATTTTAATTTTTAACCTTCATTGTTAATAAAATTTTAATTTAAATTTTAAAATTCTCTCCCTTCCTCATAGTCCTTACTTAATAAAGTAACCTATTTGATATGTTATATAATTGTAGGCATGCAAAAACTTCCATAAAAGTCATATTTGGAAAGAAAACAACAAAAAAAATCAAGAAATACAAAATTAGAAAGTTATATTTCTTTTTTTTTTTAAGTTTTTTGCAAGGCAAATGGGGTTAAGTGGCTTGCCCAAGGCCACACAATTTGAACCCAGGTATTCCTGACTCCAGGGCCGGTGCTTTATCCACTGTGCCACCTAACTGCCCCTGAAAGTTATATTTCAATCTGCATCCAGACACCATCAACTCTTTTGCATTCTTCATCATGAGTCTTTCAAAGTTGTCTTGGGTCACTGGATTGCTGAGCAAATCAAAGTCACTCACATATGATCATCCTCCAATATTGCTGTTACTTTGCACACAGTCCATTCCACTTTGCGTCAGTTCATCCTTCTTAAGCTCCTTCCCACCTCCCTCACCTCCACATATGGAGCCCATGACAGTTTAGGCAGTCTCAGAATAATGCTGACTTTCCCAAGAGGAGGTTCTCTTTAAAGGGAACTTTTGGTTCTACTATAACCCCAGGTCTCCTTAGCTCTCGCTCTCACGTGAAAGGTTTCCCACACATTGCATTTAGAAAAAGCTTCACTAGGGTTTGCCTTCCCCATCTGAAATCAAACCTCAGTTGTGGTTGTGGTCCTTGAAGTAATAGTCCATGGATAAAATAAAGTTATGATCTGAGGGACTGCCCCTTTCATGGGGAGCTTGCTTTGAAGGCATGAAAATCTTTTGGTGCATAAATGGGAAGTTATGATATCAATTTATTGTCTAGAGTGACTTTCAGCATAATTTCCTTTCCCTGTTTATCTCTTTTTAAATTTAAATTTAATTTTTAATCATTTTTACCATTTTTTAAAATTTTGAGTTTCAAATTCTCTCCATTCTTTTTCTACCCCACCCTTCAATGAGGATGCAAGTAATTTTATGTTATAGATGTGCAATTATGTGAGACATATTTTAATATTACTTAGGTTGTAAAAGAAAACATAGCACCTCAAAATTGAAAAATAAGGTAAAAAAATTTATACTTAAATGTTCAATTATTTTTCATCAATTATTTCTCTAGAGATGGATATCAGAATTCAGTTGGATCTTTGTATTGCTCAGAATAGCTAAATAATTTGCAGGACTTCATCCAACAATTTTGCTAATACTGTGCAAAAAGATCTCCTGGTTCTTTTCTGTTTACTTTCTAACACTCCATGAAGACCTTTCTAGGTTTTCCAACATTTCTTATAGCCAAATTGTATTCCATCACAATCATATACTGCATTTTACTCAGTCGTTCTCTAATTGATGGGTATCACCTGAACTTCCAATTCTTTGCCACCACAAATAGAACTGTTATGAATATTTTTGTAAGTATAGATTGTGTTCCTTTTTTAAAATCTTTTTGTGGTAGTAGTGGTATTATTGGGTCAAAAGTTGTGTATCCCTTTGGGATACAAAACAATTCCAAATTGTTCTCAAGAATGATTGGATTGGGGTGGCTAGGTAGTGCAGTGGATAGAGCACCAGCCCTTGAGTCAAATCCGGCCTCAGACACTTAATAATTACATAGCTGTGTGGCCTTGGGCAAGCCACTTAACTCCATTACCTTGTAAAGACAAACAAACAAAAGAATGATTGGATCAGATAATTCCAATAACAGTACATCAGTGTCTCAATTTTCTCACATCCCCACCAAAATTTGTAATTTTCCTTTTCTCTCATATCAGCCAATCTGATAGATGAGGGGTTAACTCAAGTTGTTTTAATTTCCATTTCTCTCCTCACAAATATATAGAGCATTTTGTAGGATAATAGATACCTTCGATTTCTTCTACTAAAAACTGAATCATGAAAGGAATTTGGTAGGATTCCTTTTGCCTATTTTGTCAAGAACTATAGGCAGGTTTGGAATTAATTAAAAGGATTGGTAGAATTTACTTCTAAATACAAATGGTTCTGTGGATTTTTTCTTCCCCATTTTATAACTTGGTTTATATTTAAGGTATAAAATAAGCATTTCCAAAATACATTAGCATAAAAAGATGCTTGGACATGAACTTCAAATCTGCCATTTACACCATAGAATGATAATGTAAATTTTTTGCTTCTTTCTGATACCTTGCCCTAGGCGTGGCTAATATTAGACACAAATAAGAAAGAGAGCTAGATTGATCAACAGAATGATAGATCGATAGTTGATAGATCACTAGAAAGATAAATAGTTATAAAATTATTCCATACATATGTCTATATATCAGTTCTTTTTCTGGATGCAGAAAGCATCTTTCTACAGAAGTCCTTTAAATCCAATTTGGATATATATATATATATATATATATAAACAAAAACTCCAAAGGGTTTACCCTTTAGTACCCTTTAATTAATATATATATATGATTGGCAAAATAAATTATTTGCTCGAAGTGATTCTTCAAAGAATATTGCTGTTACCATATAGAATGTTCTCTTGGCTCCACTCATTTCACTCATCATTATTTTCTTTAAGTACTAACATATTTCTCTAAAATCACAGGGTCCTCACTTCTTATAGCATAGTAGCATTCCATCACAGTCATACACTAAATCCTGTCCAGCCATTCACCAATTAATGGGAATCCCTGCAAGTTCCACTTCTCAGCCATCACAAAGGGAGCTGCTGTTAACATTCTAGTACAAATAGATTTGTTTCCTTTGTCCAAAATCAACCTTGAAAATAGACCAAGTTGGGGTGGCTAGATGGTGTAGTGGATAAAGCACCAGCCTTGGAGTCAGGAGTACCTGGGTTCAAATCCGGTCTCAGACACTTAATAATGACCTAGCTGTGCGGCCTTGGCAAGCCACTTAACCCATTTGCCTTGCAAAAACCCTAAAAAACAAAAATAGACCAAGTAGTAGTATTGCTGCTCAAAAGGTCTAGGTTGTTTCATTCCTTTTAGGCCATAATTCCAGATTGTCTCCAAAATGGTTGAATCACTTTACATTTCACAGACAATGCATTAATATCCCAATTTTACAATACACTCACTAACGTTGGTCACTTTCCCACTTTATCAAACTGGCCAATTTCAAGATTGTGTTAAACTGAATTTTCCGTTCAATGCTGATTTAGAGCATTTCTATGATTGCTAATTAGTGAGATTTCATTATCAGAAAATGACCTTTGCATATCTTTGAACACTGATGGATGAGGCAATACGGGCTTCAGATTTTCAGGGACTAGAGCAAGGATGATACTTAAGCCTTAAACTTTGACCTCTGAGCCACATTGGGCCTCCTTTTTATACACTACACACACACACACACACACACACACACACACACACACACACACACACACTCTTAATCATACAGTCCCAGTAAGCAATATTCTCTATGTGTCTAGACCATTTCTTCATGAGGATTATCACTTTGGGAATGTTTCCTAAGAGAAGATTGAGTCATCTGGGTCAGAACCTTTGAAAACATCAAGACTGGCTTGGTGAAAATGCTGGGGAAATACAGAAGCTACTAAATGAGAAACAAAAACTCCAAAGGGTTTATCCTTTGGTACCCTTTAATTCCTTCAAATTAGGAGCATAAAGTCAAGGAGAAGAGAAAGAAACACTTTAGAAGAAATGAATAAGAAGATAATGAAAGCAGCTCATCTTTCAGTTTCTCTGTACCCCAAGGTGAGGAGGATCATATAAATTTTGGAATAGCATTCAAGGACAACTGGGAGCAGTTTTATATTGGGAGTCAAGGATAGACTGAAAGAAATGAGAAATACAAATGCAAGGTTCTACAAGGAGTCTAGTAGACAGATTAACTCATCTCTCACACAATCACCTTGAGGACTCCAAGAAAAAGACTTCCAAGCATTTTCAAGCAAATAAAATTCAGGGAGTAGAGTCAAGATGGCAGCATGAGCATAGTTAACTCTGGGAGTTTTTCCTAAAACAGCTTTAAGTGAAGCTTCCAAAGAGATCCTAAACCCCCCAAAAAGTGAAGCAAGTTTGCAAATCAAGATATTACAGAACTTGAGTGAAGGGCTGTTTCCTGTGAATAAAAGGGGATTATAGCTCAGCAGTGTGAGAACTGGAAAGCCAGAAGGAATTCTTAGCCTCAGCAAAGTTCAGTTCTGGCTCTTCGAGCCAGAGGTGCAGCAGGCTAGTAATGAGGGTCCCAACCCCAGGTAGGATCACTGGTGCAATAGGCAGGACTTGATTGGATTATCCTAATACTGGGAGCAAACAGTGAGCACCTGAAATATCATAAGCAAGTAATAAGACAGGACCCTGACCCATGGTTCCACTATAAATTTGGAAAATATAATAGTGGCCACTGGATGAGAAACTAATCTTAAAGAAGTGAATGCCAAGGCATGTCCAAATTACCAAGCAATTTCACTCGTGTCACATGCCAGAACATTATGCCTCAATTTTTCAAGCTGGGCTTCGGAACTATGTGGACTGAGAATGTCCAGAAGAAGAAGCTCGCTTCAGAATTGGTAGAGGAACTAGAGATCCAAGTGCCAACATTCCCTGGAGTATCCAGAAAGCAAAGGAGTTTCAGGAAAAAAAAACATGTCCTTCTCTTCACCTAATACATTAAAGTCTTTGACTGTGGAGATTCCAACCATCTTTGTCTACTCCTGGATGGCATGGATGGACCAGATCATCTTATTTATCTCCTGAGGAATGCTGGGTAAGAAGCAACAGGCAGAACTATACAGTGAGAACCAAACATGGAACAACCAATTGGTTTAAGATTGAGAAAACATGGGGCAGCTAGGTGGCACAGTGGATAGAGCACTGGCCCTGGAGTCAGGAGAACCTGAGGTCAAATCTGCCCTCAGACACTTAATAATTACCTAGCTGTGTGGCTTTGGGCATACCACTTAACCCATTTGCCTTGCAGAAACCTAAAAAAAAAAAAGATTGGGAAAAGATTAAGGCAAGGCAAGATTTATTTATTTGAATTTGACTTTACTGAACTTATATGCAGAGTACATAGTTTGAAATGCCAGACCTGATGAATGGAAAGCAATAAGGAAGGTTGCTGGGAGAAATAGCAACAATCTCAGATATGCAGATGATGCTAGAGATGGCAGAAAGTGAAAAAGGAATGAAGAAAACTCTTTTTAAAATTTAATTTCCTTTATTTCAAATTACATGCAATGATGTTTTACCATGGATTTTTATGAGCTTTTGAGTTCCACATTTTTCTCTCTCCTTCCCTTCCCTACAATACCATATATACTGATAGAGATCAATCATGGTTAACACATTTCCATATTGGTCATGATATGAAAGAAGAATCAGCCGAAAAGAGAGAAAAAATGAGAAAGAAAAAAAATCAGTTTTCCAGAAAGAAAATAATATGATTTGGTCTCCATTCAGACTCGATAGATTTTTCTCTAGATGTGGGTGGAATTTTCTCTCCTAAGTCTTTTGGAATTATCTTTCCTCACTGAATGACTGAGAAGACTTAAGTCTATTCTCAGCATGAGGTCATGGAAGGAAGTCCTTCCAGGATTTTCTGAAGTTCACCTGTGCATAATTTAAGAAATTCTTGGTGAAGGTGAAAGAAGAGACTGTAAAAGCTTGGTTGAACCTAAATATTCACAGAATGAAGATCTTAGTAACTGGTCCCATCCCTTCCTGGCAAGCCGAGGGAGAACAAATAGAAGCAGTGTCAGGTTTTATTTTCTGTTGCTCAAACCATCACTGAAGATGGTGTCTTCATCCAGGAAATTAAAAGATGCCTTCTCCTTGGAAGAAAAGTCATGGTTCATCTGGAGCAGCAGACTAAAAAAGTAAAGCCACTGCCTTGCCATACTAACAAACACTCAGACCTATAGTTTTTCCAGTAGTAATGTGTGACTGTAATAGTGGAATTATAAAGAAAACATAGTCACTAAATTGATTCTTTTGAACTGTGAGTTAGAGAAGACTTTCAAGAGTCCCTCAGACAGCAAAGACATCAGATCACTTCAAGAAATTAATTCAGACTATTCACTGTAAAGTACAATATTTCAGTTGAAATTTGAATACTTTCATGAATAATGAGAAGACATGACTCATTGGAAATGACCCTGATGTTCAGAAAGCTTGAAAGCAGTTATGATGTATGTACCCTTCCCCCACACTAATTAATTAATTCTAGTAGTCCTCAGTTTTAGGATCAACTAGAAAATCCTGTTTTGGGCCAGCCTGGTGGCTCAGTGGATAGAGCACCAGCCCTGGAGTCAGGAGTACCTGAGTTCAAATCCGGCCTCAGACACTTAATAATCACCTATCTGTGTGGCCTTGGGCAAACCATTTAACCCCATTGCCTTGTAAAAAAAATGTAAAAAAAAAAGAAAATCTTCGTTTAGCATTTAACTCTTTTTATTATCTGTCATAGAAACAATGAACATGAACTGGCACATCCTTCAAGTGATAATGGAAACAGAAGGAGCTGAGGGGAAAGTGTGACATGACAGAATGACAACAGGAACAACTAAATTTCTCCATTTACTCTACCATCACTTAGCGGTAGACTGTAGAGCATCATCAACTCATACTTGAACTATTACACAAAGCAAGAACCTATTGGTGGGGCAACTTGCCCCATACCTCCCACTAGTCTAATGCATCCTCTATTTAGCTGTCAGAGAGCTTTTCCTAAAGCAAAGTATGACCAGATTTTCTCAAAATATGATGTAGGATTCATAGATGATGATCCCCCCCACACCATTTTATCAATTCCAGTGCTTCTCAGTCACCTTTGGAATCAAATATAAAGTCCTGTGTTTAGCATTTAAATCGCTTCATGACCTGCATTTACAGTCTTCTGCCACCTAATTTGCCACCTCATACTTTTAGCTTGAGTGACATTGAATTCTTTGTTATTCCTTTCCATGAAATTTTGCCCCTAAAGGCTTGAGGTCCTTTCTCAGCTGTCCCCCCATGCCTGAAATGCTCTTCCTCCTCATCTCTTTTTTCAAGTTCCATCTCAAAGCCCATTCTCTAGAGGTAGCTTTCTCCAGTTCTCTTGAACCCTGCTGCCTTCCTTCTGCTGATCATTTCCACTCCATCCTTTCTCTAACTTGGATACAAGACGTCTTTTCTTCTTGTCTCCCCCCTTGGACTATGAGTTGATGGGAAGCAGCCATTGGTTGCTTTTCTTTTTCTCCTCGGTGTTTATCATGTACCGAAGTGCTTCATAAATGATGCCTAGCATTTCTGTCATTCACTTGGAAAGGGGGAGGAAGGAGGGAAGTATTGAGAAACCCCTCTTCCACTCCTCTACCAGGATCCTGGGATGTTATCTGTATGCTATGGCAATTGGCCACTGACTGGTGATCTTAAAAAGAAATCTTAAAAAAGAAAATAAAAAAAAAAAACAGGATGCAAGATGAAACTCAGTGCTGCATGTCCTACCAGGCCCTGAGATGTTTCCATTGCCTTAAGGTAAGGAGACTGTATAGGTTTCCTTGTTACTCAATTGGGAGAGCTGCTTCTTTATATTTTGGAATTGCTCCAAGGCATTTTCTAGTTAGATCATAAAGTACCTATCATTGGCTTTTCCCCAGATCATGTAGGGTCCCCAACGACCCTTGGGTTAGTTGGTCAGTATGAGGGCCAGCTGGAACAGAATCTTAGTGGGATGGTTGCTCAGAACTCATGACTTTATCAGCCAACTGATGTTGACTACTCAGGGTCATTTTTGGGATATTTTATTTTATTTTTCCAATTACAAGCTATGTGAGTTTTTCAACATTCATCTATTTGCAGATTTATGAGTTACACATTCTACTACCTTCCTTTACCCTACCCAATTCCTTCCATGGAAGGGAACAATCTGGTAACATTTATACATGCACATTTGTGTAAAGCATATTTATTATATACTAGGCATTTTGTTTAAGAGGAATTAGGATTAAAGGGAAAGAAAGAAAACCAAGAGAAAGTAAGGATAATCTCAAGAAAGGTTTTAAAAGTGATCATGGTATATGTCCAGACTCTGTGTTTTGTTCTCCTTTGGATATAAATGGCATTGTCCATAAGAGCTCTCCCAAGGTTACCCTTCTCTGAAATGCTGGGAAAGCTGCTTCCATCTTAGTTGACCAACTCATAATGTTATTGTTAATGTGTAATATGTTTGCTTCATTGTGTTCCCTTCACTCAGCATCAGTTCATGTAATTCTTCCACTGCTTCTCTAAAGACCAGTCATTCCTGACTTCTTATGGAACAATAATACTCCATAACAGACCTATATTATAACATATCCAGCTGCTTCCCAATTAATGGACATCCCCCGAATTTCCAATTCTTTATTTCTACAAAAGGAGATGCTATAAAAATGTGTGAGCTTTACAATGGATCTTAATTAGGTAATGTTTGAACTCCCAGGGTTTCTCCTTCCAAATCTGGAGCTCTTTTCAGTAAAGGACACTCCTCATTGTCCTACAGATTTGACCTGCCATATATCATAGGCACAAAATGGCTGCTGTGAGGAGGGTATAAAAAAGTCCACTCACTCCTTTTGGGTAACCCTATCAACCAATGAAGCAACAAGTATGTATTCAGTAGGGACTATTTGCCGGTATCTTGACTTGGAGCTGGGATTACAATATGTAGAGCAGAACTTTCCATGAACAAGGAGCTTACATTGTAATGAGGAAACAGGAAGGACTTAAATGAATTTCTGCAGCATAAATACAAAGTAAATAAATACAAGTTTACCCAAAGCAATTGATTCCAAGGTAGTTTATAAAAGAGGAATGTCTAGGAAAGTGAAAGAGTGTTAAAGGCTTCCCACAAAGGCAATATCTAAATTTCATCTAAAAGAAGAGAGACCCTATGAATGTAGGTAATGAGGTAATGTACATAATAAGACCATAGGAGGAAGTAAGGAGACTTTACCCAGTACAAAAGCATGAAGATGGGAGATAGCGTGTGAGGAATAAAGGAAGAAAAGATAATTGAAATTGGGGTGGCTAGGTGGCACAGTGGATAAAGCACTGGCCCTGGAGTCAGGAGTACCTGGGTTCAAATCCGGCCTCAGACACTTAATAATTACCTAGCTGTGTGGCCTTGGGCAAGCTACTTTACCCCATTTGCCTTGCAAAAACCTAAAAAAAAAAAGATAAGTGAAATGCAGAGTGCTGGAGCAGAAGGACTATCTGATGATGCTGACTAGAGACTTTGGGGTCTGGCAGGGAAGAGTGAATACTAGAAGTTACTAAAAGCTTGTATTCCTAGTGGCCCCAAGTCCTTCTTTACATTCTCTGTCCCAGATACTTAACACTGAGAAAAGTTGACATCACCTACTACAACAGATCCCGATTCATTTTGATTTACTTTACAAGGTCAGGGACAGCCCAGTCAGGACCGATCCTAGAAATCTTCACTAATGAATCTTACCCCAAAACTACAAATTGACTCACAAATCCTGACTGCTATTCCAAGGCTAGAGATGTGGCCTCTACCAGCAAGTACAGCAAGACTTGGATGTTTGAGTGACCCTGTGAATCAATAAAAAGGGGCTGATGGTTGGAAAACACAATGCAATGAATGTAGCCACAATGACTACACAGGTACCAGAAGATATTGCATACACTTTGTAAAGTGTGAGACCACAACTGATACAGTAAGCAGTGAAAAAGATGCTCACCAGCAGCAGGATGGTTTGAGTGGCCTTGACCTCTGGAAATGTTCTTGGAGAGAGGCAACTACTGTGAATATGATGGACTCTCTGATGATGTCGATACAGTGAAAATACCATGTAACCACTGGCGAAGACCATGCATCCTACAAAGAAGATGTCTCGAAGGGAATGGAGGATGGTAAGCTCTTTAGGTGCCCTTTCCCTATGGCAATAAAGGAGATCCAATCCACCTTGATGGCTGCTGTTGACACTCCTTGATTCTGTTATATACATTGGTGCATTCATTTCTATAATCATGTTGAATGTCCAGCAGAGCAGACATAATGGCCTGATGAACTTCAGAATTCTGACTTTGAGTTTTCCCAACCTAGAGTGGCTGGGACTGATGGTGGCAGCCTGGAAGACACTCAGGAGGCAGGTGGTACAGATGGAATGGCCCCGGCCAACACGATGAAGATAAAATACCATTTTACAGCCTGCATTTCCCAGGAAGTATCCTTTCTGTAAATGGAAGAGTACTAGTGGGCATCCCTGGGAGAGGAGCACTATGGTATTAGTCAGCATAAGTTGAACCACAATGGGTTCCATTGGCCTTGACCTGTTACTCCTGAACAAAGTCAAGCCAAAGCAGCAGAGAAACAGAGAGTTTCCAAAGACCCCAACTCCAATTTGAGAAGAGAAGATAATCCCCACTACTATGTTATATAGGTACATGTTCTTGGAGTGATAAGTGGGCATAGTTGGAGATATCATGGAAGAAGAAAAAAAAAGAACATTCAATATTCTTTCATAGGAATGAAGTGTAGGCCCATAATTCACTTGTGAGGATAGTGACGGAAGGTAATGATGAATTAGTAGCTGATGGCCAAATGCCTTCAGAATTTCCTGAATTCACATCAAACCCTCAGGTACATACATGAGCATAAACAGAATTACACCCTTTCCCCAACCACCAAATCCCATACACATATATCGTATTCTCCCCATATACTATCCATGGGCTATCCAGATATCACATTTACTACACTGACTCCTAGTGAAAAGATAGATAACTGGACTTCCAACCAAATCTAGCGGTTTTTTGGATGATTCAGTATTTATAAAGGAACCAATGACTTTTCATTGGTGAAACAAATTCATAGGAAAAGCTTTGAACTCACAAAGGGCTCATGTGGTTCTTGGATAATGAGATAGATAATAGGATAAAAACTTGGGGGAAGTAACTTCTTATGTAGACTATCTAGAGCCTTGGGAGAATTTTCGCTTTGATGAGATCATTTCTCTTCTTTCAGCTGAGAGCTCTCCTGGGTTAAAGAGCTCATTCCTTCAGTTATAAGGTAACAGTGGAAGTCCCAAAGGCCTTCAGAGCTGAAACTTAGATAGATATTTAGGAAACATGGAAGCTGCAACATCTGGACATGACTTTCTCATCCATGGGGACTAGGAAGAGGAAAATCTTTTTAAAATTATCTTAGTGAGAAATGTTAGGGAAGAACTCAGAAATTTAACTGTACCATGTAGCAAGGACTCATGGCAAGGATGACTAATGTCTTTTCTCAAGAATTTATTGGTATGAGCTTGATTGTTTTGGTGGGAGTTGGACTCAAAACAGTGGGTTCACAGATTCATATTTGCATGAACAGATTTCAACTATATTCAATATTTTTAGTGGTGCTTTTGTTGGGAAGGAAGGGCTAGGTCTAAGAGCCTAAGCTAAGGGCTGGCAGTCACCTAGGTCAAATTAATAATCTTCTTTGGAGTATAGTGATTAAGATATAAGAGACAACTATCAATGCCTGCCAAGAGCCACATTTAACAGAAATCCAAGATCACCATTTGTCTTTGGTGTCTTGACTACCATCAAATTTTTTTTTTTGGATTTTGACACATAATTAGCCCTCAGTGTGAACAGCCTCTATAATATTTGAATCAGAGTTAATCAAAGCCATGATGAGAGAGAACTGTCTCACACTCTAGTCAGTATGGATACAAATGGAAAAGTCATCTGAGAATCTGAGAAAAGACTGGGAGTCTAGATTCTAGAAATTGGAGCAAGCCTAGAGCAAAAGAAAGTCTGAGTTATGGCAGAGAAAGGAGTGCCAAGGAGGGTCCTTGGTTTATGGGCATCATGGAAGGTAGAATTGAGTCTGAGGGAAATAAATCCAAACATTTATTCTTCCACCACCTTCCACATACTATGATTGTCTAACTGCAGAAAGTATAACAGAATCTTTTATTTTTTTACTCATGGTTTTCTAATTTACTGAATTTGTCAGAAATACCAAGAGACCAGTAATTAAATAGAATATTATTATGGTTAAAAGAGCACACAATGTCTATTTACATATAAGGAGGATTGTTTACCTGTGGGTTCGTAGTAATTTCAACTGAATTTAAAAGTTTCCAATTCAAATAAGCTGTCTAAAACTGAAGAGAAGTTTCAGGAGATTAGGGGCCATTTTCTTGATGTCCTAGGCTTAATCAAGGTAATGAAAGACTCAAATTGGGAATCTCATCTAACCTATGCATATTATGACTATATACATGCATGAACGCATATGGATATGCATATATATCATACATGCTATTCCATGAGGGTTTAAATTTGAGGTAAGGATGACTTTTAAATAGGACTTTCTGCTTTATTGTTCAAGGCTTGAGATTTGAAGCATTTATTATTTTGAGAATTTTTTATTGTCAGAATCTTAATTTTAGTTGTCTAATAAGAGAATCAGTGTTTTAATGTTTTATAATATCTATAATGTAATGATCACTTTGGTTGATCTTATTGCTGTTTTTGCTTTGTGTTGAAGGAATCAATTAAAATATCTGATGGACAGTTTCATTTTGGCATTGTGGAGCAAAATTAAGCAAATATGAAATGGTACTTAAAAACTTATTATTGGGGCGACTAGTTGGCATAGTGGATAAAGCACCGGCCTTAGAGTCAGGAGTACCTGGGTTCAAATCCGGTCCCATTTAATAATTACCTAGTTGTGTGGCCTTGGGCAAGCCACTTAACCCCATTTGCCTTGCAAAAAACCCCCTAAAAAAACTTATTTTATGGAGATTCATATTCACAATAAACTGCAGATATCTTGAAAAGAATACATGGCTAATGAAAACAGTCTGACAAACATCATGAGGAACATCTAAGAAAATTAGGAAAAGTCTTTCTAGAGGAAGGATCTAGTCTTAAAAAGTAAGCATGCACAATTCAAATGGCAGTGTGGCTCTGGAAATATTCAACAATGCTCCGTCATGGTGGACAGACTTCCCTTCACCAGTACTTCAGATGGTGAGTAGCTGTCATGAAATACATAGAGAAGTTTCTTCTGAAGCCAAATTGCAAAATCAGAGAGCAACCAAATGAATCTCCAAAGAGGACTGAGAAGTGAATTCATCAGAAGGGTTTCAAGAATGACAGGCTCTGATAGTGACAAGTCAGGATTCCATAAAATTCCTAACAGAATGAAACCCTGAAATTATTTATTTTGAATGAATGAAGAAGTGAGTATTAATATTTGGACCTGCCCCAAAATTAGCAGGGGCGCTGACTAGGTTTGGGAAAAAAAATTGGTGAAGGGGAAAACTTCCATCCCAGATTCTGTCTCGGGGACACAACAATTTATTCAGACTAGAATAAAGAGTATTACCCTCTAGGGCTTGACAGAATACCCCACTAGCTATGGTCTATGGAACTGATCTGGCACAAAAGAATCTATCTACATGGAGTGTCATAGACCCAAAACACATAATGACTTGCTATAAACAGATAGATTATGTAAAATCCTTGTTCATGTGAATGACATGTCAAGAAATGTCTCACATGACAAATACTCAATGTCAACTAATATCATCTCTTCCTACTAGGAATCTGATGAAGAAATGACCTTGCAGGAGCTGCCTCAGGGAAGGACTTCACAGAAACACCAGAATCCAGGGCCAGACCAGAATGGAAGATATTTCTTCTGCTACCACTATGCTAAAGATGGCTATAAATAGGCCAATACATCCAGGAAGAGAAAGGGATCATGAATGTTTTAAAAATTATGGTCTACAGGATCAACTGTGATCAAAGAAAGGGAATGAGAGGTTACCCTTGTTCTCACCAACAATAGCAATGGACTCATCAGTCATTCCTAATAGGTTTCTTCCCCCTCACAAGATTCAAAGGAACATGACCTCAGACCCTGAACCTATTGTTATGGGACTCCTTGTGGGTAGAGATGAATGCAATGCTCTCGTTGTCTGTCTCAATGCCAGATTAACAGAAATTCATAAGGCAGAAATAACAACAACTGGTATTTCTAGCTTTGTTCAGTCAACTTGACAAGAATTCAAACTTTGAATTGCTTTGGGAACATCTGAATTACAGTTTCAAGGAAAAAGATGGAAGGATGAACTCTATCTCAGCTGGCTGAAGGAAGACTCTGAGAAGTCATTAGAGAAACCAGTAGCCTCCATCATTTTGCTCATTAAGTTTGCTACATTAGAGACTTCTAGAACTCTCCCTTGAGTGAGCTCAAGAACTGTCTCTGGCTGAGACTCTCTTGCTATTCAAACTGTGTGAGCATAGTAGCATTTATATTAGGTGCTTTGGTATCCCCAGTAGTAAGACTGAACTAAGTCATATCCCCTACACTAATAGCATTTGAAGGAACATAGATCTAATTCTTCACTCATATCTTGTCTCATTGAGGAGAGGTGAGAGGGGACTACTGGTCTCAATTTCTTGCATCTTCTCTTGGGATGAAATGTCCCTTGGAGAATGATGGGGGTCAAAAAGACTAGAGACCCTTTGAGTCAGTCACCCAATGACTCACCCATGTTACAGGTTGGGGGCAGCCCTAACTCACACATGAGGCCCTCCCTTTTTAAAAGATGATTCTGAAAATTGGAAATGCAGACTACTGTCCTAGAAATTCTTGCACAAATTACTGTTGGGTTGCAATCATTATATAAGAAACATTTGAAGGTTTCTGTATTAAAGAAATAAATTAGAGAACTACACAGACCTGGATACATCAAAATCACTTTAGAATGCCCAGAAGATGTAGATGGTGTCAAAAAAGAAGAAGGATGTTTGAAGGTTTGGAATTCCAAAATTCAACCTGCATCAATGGAAGATTTAAGTTTGATTATAATCATTGTATTCCATTTAGGATTGAAGAACATTATAGCCAATGGATTGGGACACATGGCTTGTACAAGTTGATCCTTCATGGAGCTTGTGGAAAGAATACCTAAGAGAAGCATCAAGAGGTCAAAGAGAATTTTCTGAGGAAGCTTCAGAGATCTTTGACCTTTCTTAGATACCAGAGAAGAGAATGGAAAGAGTTGCTAAGTCTGAAGGTTAGCAAGAGGACAAGTAACCTGCCGTTAGATGAATGGGATATAGAATGTGTAAAAGGAGAGATTCGTAAGGCAAAAATAACAACAACGGGTATTTCTAACTTTAAAGATAGGCTCTCATTTAATCCTTGTTACACGTCTCAGACATTGACAGGATTCTTACTCCCACAGGTGGGAAAGTATTGTCATTCTCTATGCAATATGATCAAATTAAACATTGTCTCTTTTGTGTTTTTTAGCAAAACACAAACTGATCCATTCCTGCTTTCCAACACTTTATTGTATTTCTTCCCATCAAATGTCATGAGATAGTGGCAAAAAATGCCAGAGGTCGCCTGAAGTCTCCACAGTTGTTATTGAAACAATTTTAATTTAAGCCCCAAAATGATCTCTATAAGTGACAGAACCCACAAAAGGACATGGTGAAGCAAATTTCTAGGACAAGATAACTTGGCAGGACTCCAGGGAAGGTCTGCCTCACTTGAGTAAAGGGGGAGCATGGTGGTGTCCAGGTAAGACTGCAAGAGGCCTCTCATTTTGAACAAATCAGCAACTGAGGCCCAGAAGATCTGACTCTTCAAAGAATTAAGATAAGGGAGTGAATAGAATGTTAGAAAAGCTAGATATGCTAGACCTCTAGAGATCATTGAACGGGAATGGAAAGGAGTATGCCTTGTCAGCAGCCTATGGCACCTACACAACAAATGTCCAGGTATTAGGACACAAAAACACTCACAATCAACTCCAGAAAGGCAGAAATAATACATGCATCCTTTTTGGATCATGACAAAACAAAAATTATACTTCATAAAGTGCCAAGGAAAAAAAGAATCAAAAATCTGTAGAAGCTTGTTCATTTAATGCCAAATAATGAGTCCTTGAAAGAATAAATCATAAAAGCAATGAGTCATTTCATCAAAGAGAATGATAGTTATCAGACACCAAAATTTATGGGATGCAGCCAGAACAGTGCTCATGGGGAAAGTGTGAATCTCTAAATGTTTCATCCATAAAATAGAGAAAGAGCAGATCAATGAACAGAGCACACCAATGAAAGACCTGGAAAAAGAACAAATTAAAAATCCTCAATAAATACCAAATTGGAAATGCTGAAAATCAAATGAGGGATTCATAAAGCTGAACACAGGAAAATCATTAATCTAATAAATAAAACTTAGAATTGCTTTATGGTTCATCTGATAAACAAAAAAGAAAGGAAATCAAA
Organism: Macrotis lagotis; assembly: GCF_037893015.1. NCBI lineage: Eukaryota > Metazoa > Chordata > Mammalia > Peramelemorphia > Peramelidae > Macrotis > Macrotis lagotis. The sequence goes on along the minus strand of NC_133658.1, from coordinate 932,389,424 downwards.
TTAACAGTATCAGAATCCAAATGACTGAAATTGTCACTAATGAAGAAAAAGTAAAAGCAATAAATAGGAGCTGATAAACCCAACTGTATGCCTATAAATCCCATAATTACATTAAATGGATTAATATTAGAAAAAATATAAATTGCCCAGATTAACCATTGAGAAAATTGAATTCTTAAAGAACCACATTTTAGGGGAAAAAATTAACTAAAGATAGAAAATAAGAGATCCAGACTTCTTTAATAAACTTGCAGAGTGTTCACACATTGAATTACTTTAGATATTTGTGACTGAGAGGTTCAAAAGGAAAAATAGAAGAGGCCAACAGTTCTTTGGAAAAAGGAAAAGACTCTGGGAAGATTTAAGGGGAACCATCAGTCTTCCCTCATTTCCCTCTTCATATTTTGCTAAGATAGAGGCTTCTAGGAGTTCTGGGAGTTCCATCAATGAACTCTAAGGAAAAGTCCCCAAGGTCAGATGGATTAAAAATCACTCCGACTAAAGACTGAAAGAACATTTACTTTAGGACTATAGAAACTGTTTGCGGAAACAGGCAAAGAAAGAGGCCTACCAATTTTTTTTATGACACCAACATGGTGCTGATGTCTAAATAAGGAAGAGTCACAACAGAAATAAAATTACAGACCGATTTCCCTAAAGAATACTGATGCAAATTTTTTAATAAAACATTAGCAAAAAGATGGTAGCAATATATCAATACATTTTTACTGATAAGTCACAAAACCACCACTACCAATCCCATATTCTTGAATGAAATTAAGTATAATTTTCTTTCTGTTTTTGCTTAATATAAAAATTTTATTTGATTTCCAATTACATGCAATAGAAGTTTCTACCAATCATTTTTGTAATGTTTTGAATTTTACAATTCCCCCCACTCTCCCTCCCTCCCCCAATTCTCCAAACTGAAGTCAGTACATTCTTTCCGTGCAATACGTTAATCCAAAATGAATGTATTAAGAGAAAAATCATATCCTTGAGGAAAAAATAAAAGATAAGAGATAGCAAAGTTACCTAGTAGATAAGACACCTGTTTTTAAATTGAAGGTAATTGATTCACATTTAATTGAAGGTAAATCTGACCTTTGTTTAAACTCCACAATTCTGTCTTTGGATATAGATGGTATTATCCATCAAATACCCTAAAATTGACCCTGATTACAGCGCTGAAGAAATGAGCAAGTCCATTAAGGGTGATCATCACCCCCATGTTGCTGTTAGGGTAGACAATGTTTGTCTCTCTCATTTTTCTTTTCTGGGTTTGACTATCAGAATCATTTTTTTTTTTCATTAGAGGAGTTTGGTAGGATTCATTATTTGTCTATTATTGCAACTAATTTTTTCAGTATTAGAAATAGTGGATCTTCTAATATTTGATTCAATTCACAAGGAAATTCATTTTGTCCTGTAGTTTATTTGGTTGAAATCTCATATAACATCTGTTCAATTATTTTTTTTCTAAAATAGGACAATTTAAACATTCTATTGCCTTTTCTGCTAATCTAGGCAATTGATGTTTTTATAAATCTTTCATTTCACTTAAATTGCTAAATTTATGTTCATATTATTGAGCTAAAAAAAACCCTCCTTATAATTGCTTTAACTTCATCTTCATTAGTGAAATATTCACCTTAATTTTAGGATATTAGTGATTTGGTTTTCCTTCTCTGATTTCAAAAATCAGGTTTTCCAATTGTTTATCTACTTTGGTTATTTTTAAATGCAACTCCTAGTTTTATTTATTAACTTAATGGGGTTGTTACACTCAATTATATTAATTAATATTAGTTTATATTATTATATTAATGTCTCCTTTAATTTTTATGGTATCCAATTGAGTTTTTCTATGGGAATGTGCATTCAAATTCTAAATCTAATACTAGCTAACAGATTACAACAGGGGCAGTAGGGTGGCACAGTGGAAAGAGCATCCAGTCTGGAGTCAGGAGGACCTGAGTTCAATTCCTGCCTCAGACACATAATAATTACCTAGTTCTGAGCTGTGTGACCTTGGGAAAATCACTTAACCCCATTGCCTTGCAAAAACAAAAACAAAAACGTGGTTACACCAGTATATTACATTATGATCAAATGGAATTTATATTAGGATGCAATTATGGTTTATCCTAAAAAGGCTAACATAATTGTTTATATAAATAATAAAAGTAAACTATAAACATATGTTTATGTCAATCAATGAAGAAAAATATTTTGATAATACCATATCTACTGCAGTAATTCTTTCTATCAAAAACACTTCAATGTATTGGGATCAACTGATTTTCCCTTAAATGGACAAAAAGCACTGATTTAAAGCCAGTAGCGTGCATTATCTGTGATGGTTCTAAAGTAGAAGCCTTTCCAAGAAGATCAAGTGTGGAAAAAGGAGGGCAACTGTCAGCAGTGTTATCCAACACTGAACTGAAAATCCTAGAAGCAAGGGCAGCTGGGTGACTCAGGGGATAGAGCACTGGGCCTGGAGCCAGGATGATCTAAGTTCAAATCCTGCCTCTGACACTTCATAATTCCCTAGGCTGTGACTTTGACCAAGTCACTTGAACTCTTTACCCTGCAGAAACAAAAAAAAATTATAGAAATAATATAAGAGAAAAATAGAATGAATCAGAATAGGGAAGGAGGTGTAAAACTAAATCATTTTGCATATGATATGAGAGTATACTTGGAAAATGCCAAAGACTCAACTAAAAAGTTAATTGCAACAATAGTTTTAGCAGAGTACCAAAACATAAAGGAAACACATATAAATCATCAGCACCCTATATATCACAAACAAAATTGCTCAGAAAGAGATTGTAAAAGATTAGCAATTTAAAATGACTTAAAATACCGGGGAGTCCACCTGCCAAAGGAAACCCAGGACCTGTAGAAGCAAAATTTTTTGAATGCTATTAATAAAATGAAATCAGATTTAATAATTGGATACATCTTAATTATTCCAGAGTAGTTATGGACAATATAACAAAAGTGACAATCGATGACATCCCAATTAAATTACAAAATAAATTACTGAATTAGCAACAGAAAAAAATTCATCTAAAAAAACAAAAAAGTCAAATACAGCAAAGGAATTAACGGGAAAATATGGAAAGGAAGAAGGTTTAGCAGTAACAGATTTTAAATTATATTATAAGGTCTGGTACTGGCTAAGAAATAGGAAGATAGACCGATAAAAAGAATAGACATAGAAATTACAGCAGTAATTAATTAAAATAAATCTGTAAAGTGTAAATAATGAAGAACTGGGGGTAAGAATTCATTAGGTGGTAAAAACTGTTGGGAAGAATGTAAAGCAGTATCAGTGATCAGGCCAAAAATTTGGAACTTGTTACCAGCAGAGATCACTCCACTAGTGTAGTCTGAGCCAGGTACTCAGAGGCTGAGAAAATGAAGGAACCCCGTCCCCTGCACCACCCCTGACATTCCTTTGCTGAGATGTGTCTGCCCTTTCCTGAGGACACAGCATCCCCACCTGCCTGCCCAGAAGCCGCAAATTCCCTTCCCCACCACTTTCCCTGGATGCAAGCCTGAGACAGACACCCACACTCACCTGGATGCCCAACTCACAGCAGACAGGGACAGTCTGGGCTACAGTTATAGGTGCTGGATGTCTGAGCTCATCCCCCTCAGAGACATGATTGTCATGTCACCCATAGGAGAAGTGACACCATCTGATTAGGGAAACAGTGATGTCCTTTGGGTTTCTGGGAACTTTGGCCCCTTGAGTCTATCAGGGTCAGCAATTAGAACCGAGTAATAAGTTTTCAGTCAGAGGCTACAGCAGCTGGGAGAGACCCTCTGATGAGCTCCATGGAGAGAGCTTGTGAGTTAGGGCCTGGCAGGGCCAAGTGGGGGGCACTGAGGATTAGAGAACTGGGCTATCTGAGGCTATTCATCTGTGCTGGACAGCAGGCCTCTCCAATTTGACTGCACATGAGATGGACAGTCCCCTGGGTCACACCTGCTCATGCCCTCCCCTCTGAAGGCCTTGAAGGCCACAACTTCAAGAATGATTCATGTTTGAATGAAGGAAGTAAACCTAGTGTATGTGAAGAGGCAGAAAGGACCATATGGTCAGTCCACCAATATAAGTGACGAAGGCTCTCTGTCCACACCATTGTCCACCTTCTCTGGTACCCGAGTGAGCACATGGTGTGGTGGGGAGAGCCCTGGGCTTCAGGTCAGGAAAGCCAGGCTGGAGGATCTGCTCTGATCTTGTTTTATTCCTCTGCTCTGAATCTGAGTGTTTTCCTCTATGGAACAGGAATAATCTGACTGCACTACCACCATCATCCCAATTACTAAGAGAAAACCTTTGTTAACCTCAAAGTATGATATCCCTGTAAGCAGCCCTATGTAGACTCATTTGGTTCTGGGACCTCTCCCTTCTGGGAATTCCTTCCCATGCTGTAGATTGACTCATGGTAGGGTCTCCTAGAAGTTAGCCAAAGATGCTCCACCCTACATGTTCCAGGCCTTTATTTCCCCTGACAACATGAAACTCAGCCAGAAACTCAGGCTCACAAGGGATCAATTCCTTTCCCCTCCTTCTCAGTCATTTCCACAAAACCTTTTTTACTTTCTTATTTTTCTAGGCTTGCTGTGGTGCACACTTTTGCATCTAGCTGGCATTTCTATGTCAGGAAAGGGTTTCTAAAGCATTTTACACCTCTGATCTTGTGGGAGGGAGGCCCCATGTGACTCTCCTTCAACTCTAACCAGGGATTTTATTTTTAGGAAGCCACACAGATCTAAGATTTGTCCAAACTGGCATTGCTTCCACATGTGTAGGTGAGGGAGGTGGGAAGGAGTTTATTTGGGATGAACTGATGCAAAGTGGAATGGGCTGTGTGCAAAGTAATGGCAATATTGGGGGATGATCAACTGTGAGTGACTTAGCTTTGTTCACCAATCCAGTGACCCAGGACAACTCTGAAAGACTTGTGATGAAGAAGGCTCTTCATCCCAGAAAAACAGTGGATGGTGTCTGAATACGGATTGAAATATAATTTTGAACTTTATTTTTCTTAGGATTTTTTGTTGTTTTCTTTCATAATATGACTATTCTGGAAATTTTGGCATGAACATACATTTATAACCTATATCAAATGGCCTACTTTCTTAATGGGGGGGGTGGACTAAGAGGAAGGAAGAGAATTTTTAAGTTTTAAAGTTTTTAAAATGAACATTAAAAATGGTTTTTTCCTTGTAACTGGGGAAAATAAAATGCTAAAAAACACAAATAAAGTGTTTGTGTCTGACAGTGTCCATGATAAGACCAATAGTCAGACTTCTAGATCCTTGTATCTCTCATATTATCACTTGGGGGTGCTTAGTGGATAAGGGAGCTGGGACTTCCCAGGCCAGAGGCCAGAGCACCTACCCCTGAAATGTTTGACTTTTGGTCTCTGGCTCAGAACTTCCTTTCCAAACAAATCCCTAGAAACAGATATAAGAAATGTATCTGAGCCATTTCTCTATGAAAAATAGCACTCCACCCAGACTTTGGTGTTTCCCACTGCATGTGATTTTCTCCCCGATTAGAGGGCTTATTCTTTGAGGACCAGGATTTATTTCTGGTTCTTTATGAATTCCCAGCATTTGGCAGTGTTCAGGGCAGTGAGAATCCAATGGATATTTGGTAATAACAATGACAAAACAAGAATTGTAGGCCTATGTCCTTTTGTCATCTGGACAAGCACAGGTCTCCGTGAAAGAAGTCTATGTCCTGTCCTGCAGGTGAGGGAGATGGATGGGCACTGCAGGGAGGCCAGATGTGGCTCTCCATTTGAGCATGTCTGGTACATGCGTTGTTTCTGGATCTTTTACAGAAATATTAATCAATCAATCTATCTATCTATCTATCTATCTATCTATCTACATCCATATCTATTAATATAGATGTAGATCGATAGGTAAATAGATTAATGGAAAGTGATTTCCTGCAATGTTCCTTTTTAAACTTATAACCTTTACAGTTATCTGACACTAAGTAGAGTTTCCAACTGATTGTCTAAGGGATTGTCAAATTCCAGAGCTGGAGGACGGATGTAACCTGCCCTGAGAAGACATTCACTGGCCCCAAAGACAGTGGGGGTTATAGTTCTTCCAAACTGGGGAAGAAGGAAAACTAAAGGCACATCAGTCCCCATAAGGAGTGGTCCAGATTGTTCACCTATGGATATAGGGAAGGTTTGGAGAGGTTCTCAGTTAATGAGAGTAGGAGAATCATGTCAACCATGAAACTGTCTTGGGAATCTACCAATCCTTTATTTGGGATCAGGTGAGTGACCCATAAATGATAAATCTTAGAGCTGTGTGGCTTCCTAATAATAAATCCCTGGTTAGAATCGAAGGAGAGCCACAAAGCGGGTCCCTCCCACAACATCATAAGTGTAAAATGCTTTAGAAATCCTTTTCTTGACATACATGCCAGCTAGATACCTTGGCATGTATCACAGAAGGCCTAGAAAAATAAGAAAGTAAAGAGGTATTTGTGGAAATGACTGAGAAGGAGGGGACAGGACTTGATCCCTTGTGAGCCTGAGTTTCTGGTCTTCTCACATGTCAGGGGAAATAAAAGCCTGGAGCATGTAGGGTGGAGCATCTTTGGCTAACTTCTAGGAGACCCTACCATGAGTCAATCTACAGGATGGGAGGGAATGCCCAGAGGGGAGAGGTCCAAATGAGTCTACAAAGGGCTGCTCACAGGGATATCATGATTTCAGGTTAACAAAGGTTTTCCTCTTGGTAATGGGATGATGGAGATAGAGCCAGTCAGATTATTCCTGTTCCATAGAGGAAAACACTCAGATTCAGAGAAGAGGAATAAAACTAGATCAGAGCAGATCCTCCAGCCTGGCTTTCCTGACCTGAAGCCCAGGGCTCTCCCCACCACACCATGTGCTCACTCAGGTACCAGAGAAGGTGGACAATGGTGTGGACAGAGAACCTTCATCACTAGTATTGATGGATTGACCAGATGGTCCTTTCTGCCTCTTCATATGCACTAGGTCTACTCCCTTCATTCAAACATGGATCCTCCCTGAAGGTGTGGCCTTCAAGGCCTTCAGAGGGGAGGACATGAACAGGACCCAGGTGTGACCCAGGGGACTGTCCATCTCATGTGTGGTCAAATTGGAGAGGCCCGCTGTCCAGCACAGATGGATAGCCATAGGCAGCCTGGTTCCCTAATCCTCAGTGCCCCCTACTTGGCCCTGCCATGCTCTAACTCACAAGCTCTCCATGGAGCTTATCAGAGGGTCTCTCCCAGCTGCTGTAGCCTCTGACTGAACACTCATTACTAAGTCCTAATTGCTGACCCTGATAGACTCAAGGGCCCTAAGTTCCCCAGAAACCCAAGGGACATCACTATCTCCTTAATCAGATGATGACACTTCTCCCGTGAGTGACATCATAATCATGTCTCTGAGGGGGATGAATTCAGACATCCAGCACCTATGGCTGCAGCCCAGACTGTCCCTGTCTGCTCTGAGGTGGGGATCCAGGTGAGTGTGGGTGTCTATCTTAGGTTTGCATCCAGGGAAGGTGGTAGGGGAGGGAGTCTGAAATTTCTGGGCAGGCAGGTGGGGATGCTGTGTCCTCAGGAAGGGGCAGACACATCTCACCAAGGGAGCCCAAGGGAGAGGTGGAATTTTGCCTTCATTTTCTCTCCCTCTGAATACATGGCTCAGAGTACACTGAATGATCTCTGGTGGAAACAAGTTCAAAGTTTTTGAGACTCTGGACTTTTTCTCTAATATTGCTTTACATTTTCCCCAACAATTTATACAGTTTATACGAATGAATTCTTATTCCCAAATCTTCATTATTTACACTTTTCAAATGCAGCATTACTAAAAGTATTTGCTGCTACAATTTGTATGTCTATTCTCTTCATTGATCTATCTTCCTATTTCTTAGCCAAGACCAGATAGTCATGATAAATTGCTACATTATTATACAATTTAAAACCTTTTATTCCTGAACTTTCTTTCTCTACATATTTTTCCAGGAACACCTTTGTCGTTTTTGACCTTTTGTTCTTTCAGATGAAATTTTTTATGTTACCATTTCTGTAATTTATTTTGTAATTTAATTGGGATGTCATTAATTGTCATTTTTTGTTATATTGTCCATGCCTACTCTTGAATAATTAAGATTTATTCAATTATTTAAATCTGATTTCATTTTATTATTAGTATTTAAAAATTTTGCTTCTAGAGTTTTGGGGTTTTTTTTTGGCTGGTGGACTCCCCGGTATTTTAAGTCATTTTAAATCGGTAATCTTTTACTATCTCTTTCTGAGCCATTTTGTTTGGGATATGAAGGGATGCTGATGATTCACATGTGCTTATGTTTTGGCAATTTGCTAAAATTATTGTTTCAGGGAGGCTAGGTGGTGCAGAGAGTAGAGCATCGGCCCTGGAGTCAGGAGTACCTGAGTTCAAATCTGGGCTCAAACACTTAATAATTACCTAGCGGTGTGTTTTGGGCAAGTCACTTAAACTCATTACCTTGCAAAAAAGAAAACAACTATTGTTTCAATTAATTTTTTGTTGAGTCTTTGGGAGTTTCCAAGTAAACTATCATATCATATGTAAATGATTTAGTTTTACACGCCTTCCCGATTCTGATTTCTTCTATTTTTTTTTTTTACTCTTAAATTATTTCCAAGTTATTTTTTGTTTGTTTTTACAGGACAAAGTGTTTAAGTGATTTGTTCGAGGTCATAGAGTTAGGTAATTATTAAGTATCTGAGGCAGGATTTGAACTCAGATTGTCCTGACTTCAGGCCCAGTGTTCCATTCCCTGTGTTAGCTGCTCTTGCTTCTAGGATTTTCAGTACAGTACACAGAAAGGGAACTTAAGGAGCTTTCGTGATATGTTTTTAGTATGATGCATGGTCTTCACCAGTTGTTACATGGTATTTCCACTGTATAGACATCATCAGAGAGTCCAACACATTCACAGCACTTGCCTCTCTCCAAGGACATTCCAGAGGTCAAGGCCACCCAAACCATTCTGGTGCTGGTGAGCATCTTTGTCACTGCTTACCGTATCAGTTGTGGCTTCTCACTCTACAAAGTGTGTGTGATACATTCTGGTACCTGGGTGGTCACTGTGGCTCCATTCATTCTATTGTGTTTCCCAACTATTAGCCCCTTCTTGTGGATTCACAGGGACCCTGAACCCTCCAGGTCCTGCTGTGCTCCCTGGCAGAGGCCAAGTCTATAGTTTCAGAAAAACCATCAGGGCTTGTGAGTCAATTTATGGTCTCTGGGCAAGATTCCTTGGTGAAGATTCCTGGGAAAGGCCTGACTGAGCTGTCCCCTCACCCAGTACAGTAAGTCAAACCAGGATCTATGGTTGTAGGAGATGTTAACTTTTCCCAGCCTTAAATATCTGGGACAGAGAACCTAAAGAAGGACTTGGGGCCACTAGGAGTACAGGCTTTTATTAACTTCTAGTATTAGCTCTTCCCTGTTGGACTCCAATGTCTCTAGCCAGCGTCATCAGATATTCCTTCTGCTCCAACACTCTGCATTTCACTTATCTTTTCTCCCTTTATTCCTTACCTACTATCTCCCATCTTCATGCTTTTGTACTGGGGAAAGACTCCTTACTTCCTCCTACTGTCTCATTACCTCCATTATCTGCATTCACAGGGTCTTTCTTCTTTTTGATGAAATTTAGATATTGTCTCTGTGGAAAGCTTTTAACAGTCTTTCATTTTCCTAGACCTTCCTTTTTTATAAACTAGCTTGGATTCAATTGCTTTGGGTTTACTTATATTAATTTACTTTGTATTTATGTAAGTCCTTCCTGTTTCCTCATTGCAATGAAAGCTCCTTGAGTACAAGGAAAGTTTTACTCTTCATATTGTAATCCCAGCTCCAAGTCAAGTTCCCGGCACATAGTCTCCACTGAATACATACTTGTTGCTTCATTGATTGACAGGTTTTCCTGAAATGAGTGAGTGGACTTTCTTATACCCTCCTCACAGCAGCCATTTTGTGGTATTTATGATATATGACAGGTCAGATCTGTAGGACAATGAGCAGAGTCTTTTACTGAAAAGAATTCCAGATTTGGAAGGAGAATCCCTGGGAATTCCAACATTGCCTAATTAAGATCCAGTGTAAAGTTCAAACGATTTTATAGCAGCTCTTTTTGTAGCAGTAAAGAATTGGAAACTCAGGGGATGTCCATTAATTGGGAAGTGACTGAATATGTTATAGTATAGGTCTGTTATGGAGCACTATTGTTCTAAAGACAGCAGGATTGTAGTTCTTCCAAACTGGGGAAGAAAGAAGACTAAAGGCACATCAGTCCCCATAAGGTGTGGCCAAGATTGTTCACCTATGGATATAGGGAAGGTTTGGAGAGGTTCTCAGTTCAAATAAGGGGAGAAGAATCATGTCAGCAATGAAACTGTCTTGGGAATTTACCAATCCTGTCTTTGGGATCTGGAGAGATGATCCAGAAATGACAAAGCTTAGAGCTGTGTGTCTTCCTAAAAATAAAAGCCCTGGTTTGAGTCAAAGGAGAGCCAAATGCCCCCCCCCATAAGGTCATAGGTGTAAAATGCTTTAGAAACCCTTTCCTGACACAGAAATGCCAGCTAGATACCAAAGCATCCACCACTGCAGGCCTTGAAAAATACAAAAGTCAAAAAGTCTTAGTGGAAATACTTTAGAAGGAGGGACATGACCTGATCACTCATGAACCTGAGTATAGTTTCTGGTCTTCTCACATATCAGGGGAAATAAAGGCCTGGACCATCTTTGGCTAACTTCTAGGAGACCCAACCATGAATCAATCTACAGGATGGGAAGGAATTCCCAGAGGGGAGAGGCCCCAGAACCAAATGAGTCTACACAGAGCTGCTCACAGGGACATCATGTTTTGAGGTTAACAAAGGTTTTCTCTTAGTAATTGGGATGATGGTAGTAGTGCCAGTCAGATTATTCCTGTTCCATAGAGGAATACACTCAGATTCAGAGAAGAGGAATAAAACAAGATCAGAGCAGATCCTCCAGCCTAGCTTTCCTGACCTGAAGCCCAGGGCTCTCCCCACCACACCATGTGCTCCCTCAGGTACCAGAGAAGGTGGACAATGGTGTGGACAGAGAGCCTTCATCACTAATATTGATGGATTGCCTTGATGATGCTTTCTGCCTCTTCATATACTACTTCCTTCATTTAAACCTGAATCATCCCTGAAGGTTGACCTTCAAGGCCTTCAGAGGGGAGGGCATGAGCAGGACCCAGGTGTGACCCAAGGGACTGTCCATCTCATGTGCAGCACAAATTGGAGAGGCCTGCTGTCCAGCACAGATGGACAGCCTCAGACAGCCTGGTTCTCTAATCCTCAGTGCCCCCCACTTGGCCCTGCCAGGCTCTAACTCACAAGCTCTCTCCATGGAGCTCACCAGAGGGACTCTCCCAGCTGCTGTAGTCTCTGACTGAACACTCATCACTCAGTCCTAATTGCTGACCCTGATAGACTCAAGGGCCCCAAATTCCCAGAAACCCGAGGGACACCACTGACTCCCTAATCAGATGGTGTCACTTCTCCTGTGGGTGACATGATAATCATGTCTCTGAGGGGGATGAGCTCAGACATCCAGCACCTATAACTGCAGCCCCGACTGTCCCTGTCTGCTCTGAGGTGGGGATCTAGGTGAGTGTGGGTGTCTGTCTCAGGCTTGCATCCAGGGAAAGTGATGCGGTTGGGAGTCTGCAGCTTCTGAGCCAGCCAGGTGAGGATGCTGTGGGGGAGACACATCTTAGCAAGGGAGCCCCGGGGTAAGGGGGATTTTCCTTCATTTTCTCTACCTCTAAGTACATGGCTCAGAGTATGTTGAGTGATCTCTGGTGGTAACAAGTTCAAAGTTTCTGTGACTCTGGCCAGTTTCTCTCACATTACTTTGCATTTTCCCAAGAATTTATGCCAACTAATGAATTCTTGCCCCCAAATCTTCATTTTTGACATTTTTCCAATGCAAGGTTATTGTATTTGCTGCCACTGTTTGTATGTTAATGCTTTCCATTGATTTATCTTCCCGTTTCTTATCCAGTACTAGAGTTTTGACAATACTAGCTTATACTACAATTTAAAATCTTTCAGTCCTAAACCTTCTTTCTTTCTGTATTTTTTCCATTAATTCCATTGTTGTTTTTGACTTATTGTTCTTTCAGATGAATTTTGTTATGTTAGTGTTTCAGTAATTTATTTTGTGATTTAATTGGGATGTCACTGATTGTCATTTTTGTTATGTTAGCCATGCCTACTCTTGAATAATTGAGATTTATTCAATTATGGAAATTTCATCTCATTTTATTAATAGTATTTTACAAATTTTGCTTCTATAGTTCCTGGGTTACTTTTAGCAGGTGGACTCCCCAGTATTTTAAATCATTTTAAATCGGTCATCTTTTACTATCCCTTTCTGAGCAATTTTCCTTGTGATAAATAGGAATGCTAATGATTCACATGTCTTTACTTAATGTTTTGGTACTTTGCTAAAACTGTTTTAATTAACCTTTTAGTTGAGACTTTGGGATATTCCAAGTATACTCTCATATCATATGCAAAATAATTTAGTTTTACACCTCCTTCCCTATTCTGATTCCTTCTATTTTTTTCTTTTATATTATTTCTGATTTTTTTTTGCAGGGCAAAGAGTTTAAGTGACTTGGTCAAGGTCGCAGAGGTAGGTAATTATGAAGTGTCTGAGGTTGGATTTGAATGCAGATCGACCTGACTCTGAGCCCAGTGCTCTATCCCCTGAGTCACCCAGTTACTCTTGCTTCTAGGATTTTCAGTTCAGTGTTAGATAACATTGCTGACAGTTGCCCTCCTTTTTCCACACTTGATCTTCTTGGAAAGGCTTCTACTTTAGAACCATCACAGATAATGCACGCTACTGACTTTAAATCAGTGCTTTTTATCCATTTAAGGGAAAATCAGTTGATCCCAATACATTGAAGTGTTTTGAATAGAAATAAGTATTGCAGTAAGTATGGTATTATCAAAATCTTTTTCTGGATCGATTGATACAAACATATGATTATATTTTACTTTGATTATTTCTATAAGCAATTATGTTAGTAGGTTTCTTATGATAAACCACACCTGCATTCCAAGTATGAATTCCATTTGATCATAATGTGTGCTATTTGCAATATATTGGCGTAACCACTTTACTGTATTTTTTTTTTGCAAAGCAATGGGCTTAAGTGACTTTCTCAAGGTCACACAATTCAGAACTAGGTAATTATTATGTGTTTGAGGCAGGAATTGACCTCAGGTCTTCCTAATTCTAGGGTGGATCTATCCACTCTGCCACCAAACTGCCCCTGTTGTAATCTCTCAGTTAGCATTATATTTTGAATTTTGCATCCATGTTTCTATATTGAAACTCAATTGCAAACCATAAAAATTAAAGGAGACATTAATATAATACAATGTAACATAAATTAATATAATTGAGCGTAACAACCCCATTAAGTTAATAAAGAAAACTAGGAGTTACATTTTAAAATAACCAAAATAGATAAACAATTGGAAAATTTGATTTTTGAAAACAGAGAATAAAACCAAATCACTAATATTCTAAAATAAAGGTGAATATTCCACTAATGAAGATGAAGTTAAAGCAATTATATGGAGTTTTTTGGTCCAATAGTATGAGCATAAATTTAGCAATTTAAGTGAAATGAAAGAAGATTTATAAAAACATCAATTGCCTAGATTAGCAGAAGAGGCAACAGAATGTTTAAATAACCCTATCTTAGAAAAGTAATTGAACAGATCTTAAATGAGATTTCTAAGAAAAAACTACAGGACAAAATGAATTTCCTTGTGAATAGAATCAAATATTAGAAGATCCACTATTTCTAATATTGAAAAAATTAGTTGTAATAGTAGGCGAATAATGAATTCTACCAAACCCCTCTAATGAAAAAAAATGATTCTGATAATCAAACCCAGAAACGGAAAATGAGTGAGACAAATATTGTACATCCTAACAGCAACATGGGGGTGATGATCACCCTTAATGGATCAGGGCCAATTTTAGGGTATCTGATGAAGAAGAACATCTATATCCAAAAACAAAATTGTGGAGGTTTAAACAAAGACCAAAGACTATTATCTTCAATTTTAAAAAAAGTTGTCTTATGTACTTGGTAATATGCTATCTCTCATCTTTTATTTTTTTCCTCAAGGATATGATTTTTCTCTCAATACTTTCAATTTTGATTAATGTGTAACATGGAAACAATGTAGAACTATCAGGCTGTCTTCTTTGGTGGGGGAAGGAAGAGGGATGGTGGGGGGAATATTGGAAAATTCAAAATATTACAAAAAATCATAGGTAGAAACTATTATTGTATATAGTTGGAAAACAAATATGTTTTTATTTTAAAAAATCAGAGCAATAAAATTATACATAATTTCATTCATGAATAAGGCGGGGTGGTTTGTGACTTATTCAGGTAGCTAAGTAGGTCATTGCTTAGAGAACTGGCTTTGGAATCAGAAAGACTGACTTTCATGGGTTCTAATCCAGTCTCAGATAATTGTTTGTTGTTTTATTGCGTTGGGCAGGTTTGCCTCAGTTTCTCATCTGAAAAGTGAGCTGGAGAATAAGAAACCCTCTCTTGTATCTTTGTGAAGAAAACCTCAAATGAGGTCACAAACAGTCCCAAATGACTCTCCAACAAAAGGGTATTCTTTCCATTAGAGAATTTGGTTCCTGCAGGGTCCCAGAGTGAGTTGAGTTTCTTACTCTGCTTCTTTTATTCTTCCCAACCATGTCCGTGTGACCAGAAAGAACAGTATTTAAAAGAGCCTACTTGACTCATCTGAAAAGGGAATATAGAGCTAAAAAGAAATTTGTTAGGGGAGGGTAAGAGTTATCACAGAGTGGGAGAAAGAAGGTAGAAGTTTTCGCATTGTGGATCATGAAATACAGAGTTTTCTGTCTATTTGCTCTTAATATTTCCTTCAAAGAGGCAGAAGTCCTGGTGTGACATTGCAGGGTGAGGTACAACATGGATATGTTCATGGAAAATAAATGAGCGTCCAGGATAAGAAATAGGAAAAAATAGTTGGGCTGCTGAGACCGAATGGCTTTTTCCACTATTGAACCATTTCCCATAGAAATGCCACTTACTCCTAGTATATCATCCTGGTGATATATGGCTAAGATATTTTTGCTAATATTTCATTATAAATTTTGCATCAATGTTATTTAGGGAAATTGATCTGTAATTTTATTTCTGTTGTGGCTCTTCCTTGTTTAGTCATCAGCACCATGTTAGTGTCATGAAAAAAATTGGTAGGCCTCTGTCTTTGCCTATTTCCCCAAATAGTCCTGAAGTTAAATGTTCTTTCACTGTTTAGTCAAATTCATGTTTAATCTTTCTAGCCTTTGAGTTCATTGAGGAAACTCCTAAAATTCCTAGAAGCCTCTATCTTAGCAAAAAATGAAGAGGGAAATGAGGGAGGACTGTTGGTGCCCCTTAAGTCTTCCCAGAGTCTTTCCCCTTTTCCAAAGTACAGTTGTTCTCTTCCACTTTACTTTTTGCACCTCTGAGTCAGAAATATCCAAAGGAATTCAATGTTTGCACACTCTGGCAATTCGTTAAAGAAGTCTTGACCACTCTTGTTTTCTTTCTTGAGTTCATTTTTTCCTCAAATGGAGTTCTATGAGAATTTAATTTTCTCAGTGGTTAATCCGATCAAATTATATTTTTCCAAATATTAATCCATTTAACCTAATTATGAGATTTCTACATATACAGTTGGGCTTATTAGCTCCTATTTATTGCTTTCATTGCTCTTCATTAGTGACAATTTCAACATTTGGATTCTGATGCTGCTAATTTCATTTGATTTTTTTGTTTATGAAATGAACCATAAAGCAGTTCTTTGTTTTATTTATTAGATTGATGGTTTTCTTGTTTTCAGTTTTATTAATCCTTCATTTGATTTTCAGGATTTCCAATTTGGTATTTATTGAGGATTTTTAATTTGTTCTTTTTTCAAGTGTTTCATTGGTGTGCTCGATTCCTTGATCTAGTCTTTCTCTATTTTATGGATGAAGCATTTAGAGATACACATTTTCTCCAAGAGCACTATTTTGATTGTATCCCATAAATTTTGGTGCATTGTCTTATAATTGTCATTCTCTTTGATGAAATGATCCATGGTTTCTATGATTTACTCTTTTTTTTTTTTTTAGGATTTTTGTAAGGCAAATGGTGTTAAGTGGCTTTCCCAAGGCCACAGAGCTAGGTAATTATTAAGTGTCTGAGGCCAGACTTGAACTCAGGGACTCCTGACTCCAGCGCCAGTACTCTATCCACTGCCACCTAGCCCACCCCTATGATTTACTCTTTCAAGCACTCATTCTTTTGAATTAAATGAATATGTTTTACTCAGTTTTGAATCTTTCTTTCCATGGACCTTTATGAAATATAATTTTGGGTTTATCATGATCCAAAAAGGATGCATTTAACATTTCTGCTTTTCTGCTTTTGATTGTATTTTTGTGTCCTAATACCCAGATATTTATTGTGCAGTTGCCATATACTGCTGAGAAGGCATATTCCTTTCCATCCCCAATCAATGATCTCCTGAGGTCTATCATATCTAGCTTTTCTAACATTCTATTCACTACACTAACTTCATTCGTTATTGAGCCAGGGCTTCTGGGCCTCAGTTGTTAATTTTTTTCGGGGGTGAGATGTCTCCTGCAGCCTTAGCTGAATACCACCTGCACTGTGTCATGCTCCCCCTTTATCTAAGTGAGACAGACCTTCACCAGAGTCCTGCAAAGTTATCTTGTCCTGAAAACTTGTTTCACCCTGTCCTTTTGGGTGGTTCTGTCACTATAGAGTTCTTTTTGAGGCTTGAATTAAAATTGATCCAGTAACAACTAGGGAGACTTCAGGCAGCATCCTGCCTTTTTGCCATGACATTTAATGGAAAGAATTACATTAAAATAGTGGAAAGTAGGAAGCAATCAGTTTGTGTTTTACTATAAACACAAAAGAGACAATGTTTTATTTTATCAAATTGTTAATGGAGAATAACAATACTTTCCTGAATAAGGGAGCTAGAATCTTATCAATTTCTGAGAAGTGCAATGAGGATTAACTGAGATCTTATCTTTAAAGTCAGAAATACTAGCTACTGCTATTTTCCTCTTATGAATCTCTCCTTTTACACATTCTATATCCCATTCATGCAATGACAGGTTATTTGTGCTCTTGCTAAACTTCAGACTTAGCAACTCTTTCCATTGTTTTCTCTTGTATCAAAGAAAATCAAAGATCTCTGAATCTCCTTCAGAAGTCAAGTCTCAGGGGGCGGAACCAAGATGCCAACAAGAGTGGATCATGTCTTAGGTGCTCCTTCATAAATCTACGAAACTAGGGACTTTAACTCAATTTTCGAGACAGAACCCACAGAGGGACCCAATGAGGCAGTTCTCCTACTCAAGGTAACCTGGAAAAGAGCAGAAAGGCTCTGTTCCCCGTGATTGGAGAGGCGGCCTGCCAGAGGGGGGGCTGCCAGAGCCAAAGAACCTCAGCCTCCCGGAGGCAGCCCCAGGGCGCTGGGAGCCTGAGCTCACAGCAGTGGGGGAGTCTCCTGAGCTGCACCCCGAGGAGCACCGGCACAAAGTGGGGGAACAGCGGGGGGACCTCTGCCAGAGTGAGCAGGTGAAGCCCAGCACTCAGGGCACACAGTGAGCAACTTGGCCACCACAGCCCAGATCCAGGAACAGAAGCAGGCAGGGCTAGTAAGCAGGAGCCCCCAGGGCATGAGGCCATTGAACCTGGGGAAGGGAGATAAGAGAAACTGCAGAGCTCTGACCCTGGAACAGGACTCTGGGGTTCTGACCACATTCAGATCCTGATCGCAGTCTAGGCCCCGCCATAGAACAGCAGGGCCCCCTGAACCTCAGCCCTGTAGCAGAGGGGGGCGCATATGGTCATTCACAGACCAGGAGGGAGGACAGAGCCTCACACACTAAGACCCTTGTGGGAGTGCCCCAAAAGCTCAGGAAGCACGCCAAAACCAGGCTCAGGCTGGGAAAATGAACAAGCAGAGAAAAAAGAGGAACACATTGAGAAATACATTATCTATGATCCCAAGAAGGATCAATTTACTCAGTCTGAAGATGAGGAAGCACAAGCTCCTGCATCTAAAGACTCCAGGCAAAGCAGAAATTGGGCTCAGGCTATGACAGAGCTCAAAAAAGACTTTGAAAATCAAATGAGGGAGTTAGAAGAAAAACTGGGAAAAGAAATGAGAGAGATGCAGGAAAAACATGAAAATGAAGTCAGCAGCCTAGTCAAGGAAATCCAAAAAAATGCTGAAGAAAATAGTATGCTAAAAACCAGCTTAGGTCAAATGGATAAAACAGTTCAAAAAGTTATTGAAGAGAAGAATGCTTTAAAAAGCAAAATTGGCCATATGGAAAAAAGAGATAAGAAAACTCTCTGAGGAAAACAAATCCTTCAGATAAAGAATAGAACTCAGGGAGATTGAAGAATTTTCGAGAAATCAGGACTCATTACTTCAAAACCCAAAAAAATGAAAAATTAGAAGAAAATGTGAAAAATATCATTGAAAAAACAACTGATATGGAATACAGATTAAGAAAAGACAATCTAAAAATTATTGGAATACCTGAAAGTCATGATCAGAGAAAGAGCCTTGACATCATTTTCAAAGAATTACTACAGGAAAATTATAGAAGCAGAGGGCAAAATAGAAATGGAGAGAATCCACCGATCCCCCTGAGAAAGAGATCCCAAAAAACCAACCCCCAGGAATATTATAGCCAAGTTCAAGAACTCCCAAGTCAAAGAGAAAATATCACAAGCAGCCAGAAGGACACAATTCAAATATCATGGCGCTGCAGTCAGGATCACACAGGACTTAGCAGCAACTACATTGGAAGCTTGTAGGGCTTGGAATATAATATACCGGAAGGCAAAAGAGCTTGGAATGCAACTGAGAATCAACTACCCAGCAAAACCGAATGTCCTTTTCCAGGGAAAAAGATGGACTTTCAATGAACCAGGGGAATTTCAAATGTTCCTGTTGGAATGGCCAGAGCTGAACAGAAGGTTTGATCTTCAGATACAGAAGTCAGGTGAAGCATAGAGATTGGAGGAGAAAGGGAAAATATGAGGGACTTGATGATGAACTGCATGTATTCCTGCATAGAAAAATGACACTGATAATACTCATATGAACCTTCTCAATTATCAGAGCAGGTAGAGGAGCTTTTATAGTTGAAGCACAGGAGAAAACTGAATTTGAAGATAAAATATGGTGTAAAAATGGAGTCAATAGAAAAAAGGGAAATGTAATGGGAGAAAGAAAAAGGAGAGGTGGAATAGGCCAAGATATTTCATATATTAAGATTTTTCTTTATTACATTGAGCTATTGCAATGATATGGAAGGGGAGAAGGCAAGGGGGAATGAGGGAATCTACACTCTCATCAGAGGTGGCTAGGAGAGGAGACAGTATATATACTCAATGGGGTATAGGCATTTGGAGTAAGAAGAAAAGGGGGGGGGGACAGGGGGAAGGGGGGGGATATGAATGATGGAGGAAAGGATGGACCATGGGGGGAGAGTGGTCAGATATAACACTTTCTTTTTTACTTCTTGTAAGGGGCAAGGATTGGATGGCCTGTCCAGGACCATAGGGCCAGGTGGATGCTGGGCCTAAGGGGTGGTAGGGGGGCTCGGGGCCTCATGGCCCCAGGACCAGGGATCTGTCTGCTGCGCCACTCAGCTACCCTACATCAGAGTTAGAGTGAAAGGAGAGAGAAAATATAGTACATGTTAGTGGAGAAATAAGAAAGGAGGGAGTTGTGATCAGCAATGGCAGCGGTGGAAAAATATGGAAGTAACTTTTGCAGTGGACTTATAATAAAGAATGTGATACACCTGCGACAGAGTTGTTGGTGTTAGAACAAAGACTAAAGAACATTTTTTATTATTTTTATTTTTTGGGGGGATGTAGGGCAAATGGGGCTGAGTGGCCTACCTGGGACCGCATAGCAGGGTGATCATTGGGTGTCTGAGGCCAGATTTGGACCTGGGTGCTCCTGGCTCAAGGGCCAGTGCTCTGTCTGCCACCCAGGGACCCCTACTATTATTACTATTTTATTTTATTTTGGGTCTTTTTTTTTTTCTTTTTTTGGTTTTTGCAGGGCAGTGGGGTTGGGGTGGCTTGCATGTCACACGGCTGGGTGATTGTTGGGTGTATGGGGCCAGATATGGGCTCAGGTGCTCCTGGCTCCAGGGCTAGTGCTCCATCCATTGTGCCACCTGGCCATACTGACAATCGTTACTATTATTTTTTTTATTTTTCTTTTTTTCTCTCCCCTTTACTTTATCGCTCAAGTGAGTCTATATTTTTGGAGGGGAGGGGGGTATTTTGTTTACTTTTAAATAAGAATATTTTATTAATGTATAAAAACATTTGTACAAAATGAGAATAAATATTAAATATTTTTTAATAATATGCAGAATAAGAAATGCATTTTTGAACATAAAAAAATAAAAAAACAGAAGTTAAGTCTCTTCAATCTCTTGATGCTTCTCTTTGGTATTTTTTCCACAAGCTTCATGAAGGATCAAATTGTGCAAGTCATGTGTCCCAATCCATTGGTTATAGTGTCCTTCAATCCTAAATGGAATGCAAGGCTTAGAATCAAAGTTAAATCTTCCATTGATGCAGGTTGAATTTTGGAATTCCAAACCTTCAAACATGCTTCCTCTTTTTTGACAGCATCTACATCTTCTGGGTATTCTGAAGTGATTTTGATGTATCCAGGTCTGTGTAGTTCTCTAATTTATTTCTTTAATACAGAAACCTTCAAATGTTTCTTATATAATGATTGCAACCCAACAGTAATTTGTGCAAGAATTTCTAGGACAGCAGTCTGCATTCCCAATTTTTAGAATCATCTTTCACCAAGATCTTTTAAAAAGGAAGGGCCTCATGTGTGAGTTAGGACTGCCCCCAACCTGTAACATGGGTGAGTCATTGGGTGACTTACTCAAAGGGTCTCTAGTCTTTTTGACCCCCATCATTCTCCAAGGGACATTTTAATTCTTCCCAGGAGAAAATGCAAAAAATTGGGACCAGTGTCCCCTCTCTATTCTCTTCAGTGAGACAAGATATGAGTAAATAATTAGATCTATGTTCTCTTAAAAGCTATTAATGTAGGGGATATGACCTAGTTCAATCTTACTACTGGTACTTTTTTCATTTCATTCGCCACCTAGCCGCCCCTAGAAGTCTCTAATGTAACAAACTTAAAAATCAAAATGATGGAAGTTACTGGTTTCTCTAACGGCTTCTCAGAGTCTTCTTTCAGACAACTGAAATAGAGTTAACCTATGCCACCTTTGTCCTTGAAACTGTAATTCAGAAGTTCCCAGTGCAATTTAAAGTTTGAATTCTTTTCAAGTTGAAAAAAGAAGTCGGGACGTCTGTTACACTTGCCAACTTTTCCTTACCACACAAGCAGAACAGAGCATTCATGTCTAACAACAAGGAGTCCCATACCAATAGGTTCAGGGTCTGAGGTCATGTTCCTGTGAGGGGGAAGAAACCTATTATGAACGACTATTGAGTCCATTGTTTTTGTTTGTGAGAACTAGGGTAACCTCACCTTCCCTTTCTTCCATCACAGTTGATCCTGTAGTCGATAATTTTTAAACCATTCAAATTCCTTTCTCTTCCTGGGTGCATTGGCCTATTTATAGCCATCTTTAACATAGTGGTAGCAAAAGAAATATCTTCCATTCTGGTCTGGCCCTGGATTCTGGTGTTTTTGTAAAGTCCATTCCTGAGGCAGCAAATGCAAGGTCCCTTCTTCATTAGATTCCTAGTAGCATGAAAAGATATTAGTTGAAGTTGAGTATTTGCCCTGTGAAACATTTCTTGACATGTTATTCACATGAACAAGGATTTTACATAATCTATAAGTTTATGTCGTCAATATGAGTTTTGAGTCTGTGACACTCCATGAAAATGGATCCTTCTATGCCAGGCTATCTCCATAGACCACAGCTAGGTGGGGTATTCTGTCAAGTCTTTGTCCTTAGAGAGTAACACTCTTGCTTCTAATCTGAATAAGTTGCTGTGTTCCTGAGATAGAAATTGGGATGGAAGCTTCCTCCTTCACAAACTTTCTTTCCTGAACACAAACAAAATCTAACTATTTACTGCATTCATTCAAAATAAACAATTTCAGGGTTTCATTCTCTTAGGAATTTTAGGGAATCCTGACTTGTCACCATCAGAGCCTGTCATTCTTGAAACTGTTCTGATGAATTCACTTCTTGGTCTTCTTTATAGATTCACTTAGTTGCTATCTGATTTTGCAATTTGTCTCCCGAAGAACCTTCTCAGGGTTTTTCAAGACAGCCACTCACCATCCGAAGTACTGGTAAAGGTAAGTCTGATCACCACGACAGAGCATTGTTGAGTATTTCCAGAGCCACACTGCCATTTGAATTGAGCGTGTTTACTTTTTAAGACTAGACCCTGCCTCTAGAAATACCTTTCCTAATTTTCTTAGATGATCTTCATGATGTTTATAAGACTGTTTTCATTAAACATGGATCCTTTTCAAGATATCTGAAGTTTATTATGGATATTAATCTCCATAAAATAATAATAGTTTTCAAATCCCATCTCATCTTTGCATAATTTTGCTCCACAATGCCAAAATGTGAGGGTCCATCAGATACTTTAATTGATTCCAACAATATGAAGCCAAAACAATAATAAGATCAACCAAAGTTATCAGTGCATTATAAGTATCATAAAATATTAAAACATTAATTGTCGGGGCAGCTAGGTGGCGCAGTGGATAAAGTACCGGCCCTGGAGTCAGGAGTACCTGGGTTCAAATCCCGTCTCAGACACTTAATAATTATCTTGCTGTGTGGCCTTGGGCAAGCCACTTAACTCCATTTGCCTTGCAAAAACCTAAAAAAACCCAAACTATTAATTGTCTTATTAGACAACAGGAAATGAGATTCATACAATATAATAAGAAGTCTGATTTAAAAGTCATCCTTACCGCAAATTTAAACACTCATGGAATTGCATATATGATATATATCTACAACATGCATATATTCATAATATACAAAGGTTCATTGGAGATTTGCAATTGGTGCATTAATTACATTGATTAGTTTCTTTTAAGCCTTGGAAATCCAGAAAATGACCCCTAATCTACTCAAACTTCTCTTCAGTTCTAGACAGCTTATTTGAAATGAAAACTTTTGAATTCAGTCAAAATTACTACAAGCCCACAAGTAGACAATATTCCTTATATTTAAACAGAGGTTTGTGCTCTTGTAACCTTAATAATATTCTATTTAATTACTGGTTTCTTGGCATTTCTCACAATTTCAGTGAACTAGAAAACTTCGGGTAACAAAACAAAAGATTCTGTTGTAGTTTCTGCAGTTAGACAATCACAGGGTATGGAAGGTGGAGAAAGAATCGATGTTTGGGTCTATTTCCCTCAGACTCGATTCTCCCTTCCGTGATGTCCATAGTACCACAGACCCTCCTTGGTACTCCTTTCTCTGCCATAGCCCAGTCTTTCCTTTGCTCTATGCTTGCACCAACTTCTAGATCCTAGACAGCCAATCTTTTCTCAGATTCTCAGATGACTTTTCCATTTGTATACATATTGACTAGAGTGTGAGAAAAGTCTCTCACATCATGATTCTGATTAACTCTGATTCAAAATATTATATAAGCTGTTCACATGAAGGGCTAATTATGTGACTCAATGAACAAAAATTTTTCATGGTAATCAAAACACCAAAGACAAATGGTGATCTTGACTTCCCTTTAAATGTGGCTCTTAGTCAACATAGATCCTTGTCTTTTAAATGTTATTCACTCCCCTCCAAAGATTGCTTCTTGACCTAGGGATTGTGAGCCCTTAGCATAGACTCATAGACTTGCCTCCTCATTCCAAACAAAATCACTATTAAATACAATGAATAATATTGAAATCTATTCATGCAAATATAAATCTGGGAAACACAGTTTAAAGTTTTACTGTTTTGGATCCAACTCCCATGGAAACATGTATGCTAACACCCATGAAATCTTGAGACAAGGTCTTAATCATCCTTGCCCTGAGTCCTTCCTACATGGTAGAGTTAAGTTCCTGAATTCTTGCCTCTCACTTCTCACTACTTCTTAGGCAATTTAAAAAAGATTCTCCTATTACTAGTCCCCATGGGTAAGAAAGTCATATCCAACTGTTCCAGCCTGCCCCTTTTCTAAATATCTATATAAGTTTTTGCTCCAAAGGCCTTCGAGACTTCAACTAGAATTCCAATAGTCATACCTTATACATGAAAGAATGAACTCTTTAAAATGAGGAGAGATCTCAGCTGAAAGAAGAAAAAGGCTCCTTTCATCAAAGGGAAAATTCTCTGAAGGTTCAAGGAGTTCAGATAAGAAACTTTGGCCTGCTAATTTTTGTCCTATTATCTCTCTCATTATCCAAGAGCCACAAGAGCCCTTTGTGAGTTCAAAGCTTTTCCTCCCAATTTGTTTCACCAACCAAAGTCATTGGCTCCTTTACAAATACTGAATCATACAAAAAACCCTAGAATTTGTTGGAAGTCCGGTTATCCATCCTTTCACTAGGAGTCAGTGCAGCAAATGGGATATCTGGACAGCCCATGGATAGTATATGGAGAGAATAAGATGCACGTGCCTGGGATTGTTTTGTTGGGGGAAAGGGTGTGATTCTGTTTATGCTCATGTATGTCCATGTGGATGTGAAATCAGGAAATTCTAAAGGCATTTGGCCACCAGCTAACAATTCATCATTCTTCCATCATTATCCTCACAGGTAAAATATGGACCTTCATTTCACTCACATGAAAGATTTTTGAATGATCTTTTTGGTCTTCTTTTGTGATATCTCCATCTATGCCTAATTAACACTCCAAGAACATGAGCCTATATAGCATAGCAATGGGGATTATCTTCTCATCTCAGAGTGGAGTTGGCATCTTTGGTAACTCTCTCTTTCTCTGCTGTTATGGTTTCACTTTATTCAGCAGCCACAGGTCAAGACCAATGGAACCCCTTTTGGTCCAACTTATGTTGTCTAATACCATAGTGCTCCTCTCCCAGGGATGCCCACTAGCACTCTTCCATTTAGACAATGGATACTTCCTGGGAAATGCAGGTTGTAAAATGTTATTTTACCTTCAAAGAGTTGGCCGGGGCCATTCCATCTGCACCACCTGCCTCCTGAGTGCCTTCCAGGCTGTCACCATCAGTCTCAGCCACTCTAGCTTGGAGAAATTCAAAGTCAGACTTCCAAAGTTCATCAGGCCATCATGTCTTCTCTGCTGGATATTCAACGTTATTGTAGAAATCAATGTGCCAATATACATAACAGTATTGAGGAGTGACAACAGCAGCCATGGAGGTGGATTGAATCTCCTTTATTGCTACATGGAAAGGGCACTTAAAGAGCTTACCCTCCTCCCTTCCTTTCGAGACATCTTGTTTGTAGGATGCATGGTCTTCACCAGTGGTTACATGGTATTTTTATTGTACAGGCATCATCGGAGAGTCCAACACATTCACAGCACTTGCCTCTCTCCAAGGACATTTCCAGAGATCAAGGCCACCCAAACCATCCTACTGCTGGTGAGCATCTTTGCTATTGCTTACTATATCAGTTGTGGCTTCACACTCTACAAAGTGTACGTGATTCACTCTGGTGCCTGGGTGGTTGATGTGACTACATTCATTGCATTGTGTTTCCCAACCATTAGCCCCTTTTTGTTGATTCACAGCGATACTCAAACCTCCAAGCCCTGCTGTGCTACCTGGCAGAGACCATGTCTCTAGTCTTAGAGGAGCTATCAGGATTTGTGAGTCAATTTGTAGTTTCTGGGCAAGATTCTTTCATGAAGATATCTGGGAAAGGCCCTGATTGAGCTACTCCTGACCCTGTAAAGTAAATCAAAATTAATCAGGATCTGTGGTTGTAGGAGATATCAATTTTTCCCAGCCCTAAATAGGTGGGACAGTAGAACCTTTCTGCCAGCTTTAGATTCATGTGCTGGCATTTCTAGTTAATTTCTATGCATAAAAGTTCAATAAAAAAGTTAAAATAAATAAATATATTATTAACATAATCTTTTCCCCTTCTTAAGCCATTTAGTTCTTCATGTTTAATTTTAATTTTAATTTAATTTTTAATTTTAATTGTGTAGTTCTAGCTGCTGCTTCTTACCCAGCATTCCTCAGGAGATAAGTAAGATGATCTGGACCTTCCATCCCTTTCAGGAGTAGACAATGATGTCTGGAATCTCCACAGTCAAAGACTTTAGTGTCATCAGTGAAGCAGAAAGACATATTTATGTGAAACTCCTTGGTTTTCTTGATTCTCCAGCAAATGTTGGCACTTTCATCTCCTGTTCCTCTTCCACTTCTAAAGTCAGCCTGTTCTGGTAGTTCTCAGTCCACATATTTCCAAAGTCTAGCTTGAAAAATTTAAATCTGATGTTTGGGCATGTGAAGGGAGTGCAAGTGCTTGGTAATTTGAATATTCCTTGACATTACTTTCTTTAAGATTGGTTTCTAATCCAGATAGCTCAACTGGAATTCCAGTCCTCTATTAGTCTGATTGCCAGCAGTGTTTCCTAAGGCCCCCTCAGCTTCATTCTCCAGGATGTCTGCCTCTAGATCAGTAACCACACCATCACGGCTATTGGTGATGTTAAGATGTTACATATATAGTATTGCCTGCCATGAATCTGTGTGGATCTGAACATTGAAGAGAGTCAGATTGAATAGAGATGTACACAAATGATCAGCATACAAGGTTGTGATGCAAACTCTATTGCTTTATTCTGGGATACTCAAACTTTTATAACAAAAACTTATCTCAGGACTGACAGGTTAAATGTGACTCTGCAGGGGGAGGCTAGGTGGAGCAATGGATAGAGCACCAGCCCTGGAGTCAGGAGGACCTGAGTTCAAATTTGACCTTAGACACTTAATAATTACCTAGTTGTGTGGCCTTGGGCAAGCTATTTAATCCTATTGCCTTGCAAAACAAAAATACCTGAGGAAGATTAAATGAGACCCCACTGCATAACTTCCTGGATTAATTTACAATGTTTATCATTAGAAGTCTGTGAATATTCCTTGATGCCACAGAATGTTTGAGGTCAGAGTTCACTGGTGAGCCAACAAATCCATTTAATGATTAAGAATACATGCATATCCCTGGTGGAAAAGTCACCAAAAATATGTGTAAATCACTTTCAGGAGCTGGCCCTTGACAATATAGTTCTTCTGGATATTCTTGATAGTACATCCTCATTTCTTCTGTTTGTCTTTTATCATGCCCATTTTTTGCATGATTCTTTCCTTGGACCTCTGATTCTCCAGGAGCAATCACTTGTCTTTCTCATGCTATGTTTGCTTCTATTTCTTTGCGTTGTTCATTTATGAAAACTTTATCTCACCTTGCAACTCTCTGGAATTCTGTAATCAGCAAGATATATCTTTCCTTTTATCCTTTTTTTTCTTCTTTCTCTTTCCCTTCCCTAGAGATAATAGATATATAGGAAATGTTGAGGTTACCAAGAATAGTAGTATAGAGGGAGAAGGGAAGAGGACACAGTAAAGAATTTGTAAGGGTGTGCTGGAGTCAACTCTAACTCACAAGAGTCAGTTATTGGTAAACTCTCACCAGACAAAAATTTCACTTTTCTTTGGGAGGTTTTTGGTTGCTGCCTCTTATACAATGTTGCAACCTCTGTTCAGAAGATCTTCAGGAACTCCATCTGTTGACTGGATCTAATCACTAAATCTATTCATTGCCTCCACTTCATAACCATAACATATGTTATTTAGGTCATAAGTCTGAATTTTGCAATCAGGAACTCATGACCTGAGGGGCAGCTAAGTGGCACAGTGGATAGAGCACCAATTCTGGAATCAAGAGGACCAGAATTCTGGGCTCTGAGACTTAATAATTGCCTAGTTGAGTGACCTTTAGCAAGACACTTAACTCCACTGCCTTAAATAAAGAAAATTAAAAAAAAATAAAAACCAGAAACTCATGACCTGATCTATGTAATGTCTATGGGACACACTATCACATATTGCATTAGTAATAAGTTGGATATAGTACGTGCAAAAGAGTGATTAGTCAATGGCAGCATATAGTTTGAAATCCAGAGGGATTAGCAAAATTGAGAAACTCTCATGAACCATAGGGGAAATTAAGAAAATAAAGAGTTTTTGAGGAATATATATATATATATATATATATATATATATATATATATATATATGTATATAATGATTTTGATTTTGTATATGTTGAGTTTCAGATGTCTCCTGAAAATCCTGTTTGAGGTGGGCAATGAGCATTTTGAGATAGGGGAATACTCATCAGGAGAAAAGTTAGGATTGGACAAATATATTTATGAATCAGTAGCCTAGAAATGGTAATTAAACTACATGAACTGATGAAATTACCAAGAAAAATAGTATATATATATATATATATATATATATATATATATATATATATATATATATAGAGAGAGAGAGAGAGAGAGAGAGAGAGAGAGAAGAGAAACGGGTCCAGGGTGTCTGGGAAATAATTCTAAGACGCTCATAAGAACCAATTGTAAATCTTATGCATGACCTTTTATTCCTCAGAAATAAGCTAATCCTACCTACCTGTGCTTCATTTATTTTGTTCCTGATTATTTAGATGAAAAAGTAATAGAAAATGTTAAAAATGTACTTTGAAACTAGATGTATGCTATGGAGCCCTTTTTTTCCAGAAACCTTGTTAAACACTTAGCAGCCCACTCCCTTAACTGAGGGTGTGGCTTAGATGAAGATTCAGAAAAGGAGACATAGAAAGAATGGTCAGACATGGAGGAGAGGAGCTCATCATTTACCATGTCAAATAGTGCAGAAATGTCAGCAATATGAAGATTGAGGAAAAAACACTTTAATAACAAAGTCATTATAATATTGGAGAGAGAAATTTAAGTTGAATGATGACATTGGAAACCAAATTATAGAGTTAAGGAAGTAGAGGTACCTATCATTGATGGTTCCTTCAAAGAAATGAGTCACCAAAGGCATGAGACTTATGGAAAGATAGTTATCAGGGACAGTCCAGTGAAACTGTCCATTTTCTTTGATCCAGTATTATGGGATCAATGTCAAAACTCCAGCCCCCATGCAAATTAGCAGAGGTTTTCCTTAAAATGGATGGCACTCTTACTCAGGACTTGATTGATTGCTCTAGAGAGCCAAAGGCTTGTGCTACTGGCATTACTTCCTGGTTACTAGAATCAAAAAGGCCATAAGGACCTCCAAACACTCTCTCTGATGCTTTTCTGATGGTTCAAAATAGATAATTCAGACTAGGGAGTATTCTCAGCAGAATTGACTCAAGGAGTCCTCAGTTTCTCTCTCCAATAGCCTTCTCCTAGTATGGGAAGATATTTTCTTCTGTTCTTTATTTAATAACAGACAAGACTTTCATTTTCACTAATGACAAACCTAAAGTATCAGGTGAAGAACTGACTAAGGACCTGCTCTTAATAATTGGTGTAGTCAGCAGGATTACAATTTAATGTGGTGGTTGAAGTGGACAATGGATGGCTCAGAGCAGCATGAGCCAGCCTTGCCCTTTAGGTTTCTGGTCATGATTTTAGTAATGGATGATTGCTTTGAACTTCTCTCCACTCTTGAGATTTTAGAAAGTAAATTGCCTTGAGGCCTTCCTTCAGGAGCCACATTGGACAAGAGATGGAAGGCCCAAGAGTCTCCATTGATCTGAGGAGCTCTGGCTTATCTTCTCAGGCTGGTCCTCCCAGAACCTCCATGCTAACCACTGTCCCCAGACAAACCAAATCTTACATTCTTCCTCTTCCAATTTGTATGATGCAATCATGACTCCCCCTTTCCCATTCCACCTAGACTTTTAAGTTTCCCTTTACATATTCTTTCCTCCTCTGCTAGAAAGTGTTTTCCTTGAGGCCTGAGATTTCTTTTGATCAAGCATTCAATTGATATTTGGTAATAAAAATGACAAAATACTCATAATTCTATGCCTATTTCTTTTGTCATCTGGACATGCACAGTCCATTGAGAAACATGCACATTTCCTATCCTCTAGACCACTGAGATGGTGCTCTACATTATCGCATATCTGGTGCATATACTGATTCTGGATCTTTTAATATGTGTGTGTCTATTAATCTAAGATGATTTCCTGGAACGTTTCTTTTTAAACTTATAACCTTCATTGTTATGTGACACATAAATAGAGGTTCCAACTGATTTGGAAAAGAATTGTCAAATTCCAGAGCTGGAGATGGAATGTAACCTGCCCCAAGAAGACATTCACTGGCCCCAAAGACAGTGGGGTTGTAGTTCTTCCAAACTGGGGAAGAAAGAAAACTAAAGGAACATCAGTTCCCATAAGGTGTAGTCAGGATTGTTCACCTATGGACATAGGGAAGGTTTGGGGAGGTTCTCAGTTAGAATGAGTGGAAGAGAATTGTGTCAGCAATGAAACTGTCTTGGGAATCTGCCAATCCTGTCTTTCAGATCATGAGAGATGCTCCCTAAATGACAAAGCTTAGAGCAGTGTGATTTTCTAAAAAGGAAAACTCAGGTAAAAGTTTTAGGAGAGTCACCCCCACATGACTGTTGTGAGGATCACATAAGTTTATATGATATGTTTAAAATGCTTTATAAAGCCTTTCCTGACATACAAATGTTAGCTAGGTACCAAAGTACGTACCACAGCAGACCTAGAAAAATACAAAAGTAAAAAAGGCTTTGCAGAAATATTTGAGGAGGGGACATGACTTGATCCCTTGTGAGCCTGAGCATAGTTTCTGGTATTCTCACATTGTCATGGGAAATAAAAGCCTGGAGCATGTAGGGTGGAACATCTTTGGCTAACTTCTAGGAGACCCTACCATGAGTCAATTTACAGCATGGGAGGGAATTCCCAGAGGGGAGAGGTCCCAGAACCAAATGAGTCTACAAAGAGCTGCTCACTGGTACATCAGGTTAACAAAGGTATTCCTCTTAGTAAATGGGATGATGAAGATAGTGCCAGTCAGATCATTCCTGTTCCAAAGAGGAATACACTCAGATTCAGAGAAAATAAATAAAACAAGATCAGAGCAGATCCTCCAGCCTGGCTTTCCTGACCTGAAGCCCACCACATCATGTGCTCACTCACATACCAGAGAGGTTGGACAAGTGTGTGGACAGAGAGCCTTCTTCACTAATATTGATGGTTTAACCTGATGATCCTTTCTGCTTCTTCATATACACTAGGTCTACTTCCTTCATTCAAACCTGGATCATCCCTGAAGGTGTGAGCAGGACCCAGGTATGACCCAGGTGACTGTCCATCTCATGTGTAGCGAAATTGGAGAGGCCCACTGTCCAACACAGATGGATAGCCTCAGACAACCTGGTTCCTCAATCATCAATGCTCCCCACTTGGCCCTGACAGGTTCTAACTCACAGCCTCTTTATATGGAGCTCACCAGAGAGTGTCTCTCCCAGCTGCTGTAGCCTCTGCCTGAACACTCATTACTCAATCCTAATTGCTGACCCTGATAGACACAAGGGGCCAAAGTTCCCAGAAACCCAAGGGACATCACTGATTCCCTAATCAGACGGTATCACTTCCCCTGTGGGTGACATGATTATCACATCTCTGAGGGGGATGAGCTCAGACATCCAGCACCTATAAGTGTACCCCAGACTGTCCCTGTCTGCTCTGAGGTGGCTGTCCAGGTGAGTGTGGTGTCTGACTCAGGCTTGTATACAAAGAAAGAGGTGGGGAAGGGAGTCTGCAGCTTCTGGGCCAGGCAGGTGGGGATGCTGTGTCCTCAGAAAGTGGATCACATCTCAGCAGGGGAGCCCAAGGGCAGGGAGATTTTCCTTCTTTTTCTCATTTTCCGGGTACGTGGTTGACACTGAGTGATCTCTGGTAGGAACAAGTTCAAATTTTATGAGACTATGGCCAGTTTCTCCCCACTGCTGTGCATTTTTCCTGACAATTTTTACCTAAAAATGAATTATTATCCCCAAATTTTAATTATATTTGTCAACTGCATAGCTATTATATTTATTTGCTGCTATAAGTTATATGTCCATTCTTTCCATTGGTCTACCTTCTGCTTTCTTAGTCACACCCAGATCATTTTGGTCACTACTACCTTATAATTTAAAATCTTTTACTGCTAAATCTTCTACCTTTACATATTTTTTCATTATTTCCTTTGCTGTATTTGACCTTTTGTTCTTTCTGATGAATTTTGTTATTTTGCTAATTCAGTAACTTTTTTTGATAATTTAATTGAGTGACATTGAATATATAGGTGATGTTCTTTTTGGTATATTGCCCATGCCTACTCTTGAAGAATTAAAATTTTTCCAGTTATTTAAATATAATTTTATTTTTAAAATGGTATTTTGAAAATGTTGCTTCTATAGTTCCTGAGTTTCTTTTGGCAGGTGTGCTCCCAGGCATTTTAAGTCATTTTAAATTGGTCATCTCTTACTATCTCTTTCTGGGCAATCTTGTTGGTGATGTCTAGGGTGCTGATTTGGCTAAAGCTATTGTTTCAATTAACTTTTTCATTGAATCTTTGGGATTTTCCAAGTTTACCATAATATCATGTGCAAAGGGATATGGTTTTATACTTCCTTCCCTATTCTGATTTCTTCTATTTCTTTTTTCTCTTATTGCTATTTCGAGGATGTTTTTTGGCAGGAAAATGGGTTTAAATGACTTGCCCAGGACGGCTGGGTGACATAGTGGATAAAGCACCAGCCCTGGAGTCAGGAGTACCTGGGTTCAAATCCAGTCTCAGACACTTGATAATTACCTAGCTGTGTGGCCTTGGGCAAGCCACTTAACCCCGTTTGCCTTGAAAAAACCTAAAAAAAATGACTTGCCCAAGTTCACAGAATTGAATTTGACCTCAGATCTTCCTGACTCCTAGGCCATCACTCTATCCACTACTCCACCAAGCTGTCCCTGTTATAATCTCTTGGCTAGTATTTTTGTTAGAATTTTGTATCTGTATTTCCTAATTAAATACTAAATTGGCTATCCCAAAAATTAAAGGAGAGATGAATTATAATACAGCATAGAAAACCCCATTAAATTAATAAATAAAAGTAGGAGTTGCATTTATAAAAAAAGCAAATAAACAATTGGAAAAATTGATTTTTGAAAACAGAGAAGAAAAACCAAATCACTGTTATCGAAATAAGGTGAATATTCCACTAATGAAGATAGCGATTGTAAGGAGGTGGGGATTTTTTGCTCAATTCTATGAGCATAAATTTAACAATTTAAGTGAAATGAAACAATAATTATCAAACATAAAATTGCCTAGATTAGCAGAAGAGGAATTTGAATGTCTAAATTGTCCTATTCTAGAAAAAGTAATTGAACAGATCATAAATGAGGTTCCTAAGAAAAAAGCAACAATACCAAATGAATTTACATGTGAATTATCTATTTGATAATTTAAAGATCCACTAATTTAAATATTGAAAAAATTAGTTGAAATAATACGCAAAGAATGATTCCTACCAAACTCCTTTAATAAAATAAAAAATGTTATATCTATACATCTGTTTGCATGCATACCTATGTTCATAATATGCATGGATTAGATGAGATTCCCAATGTGAGCATTTTATTACAATAATTAATTTATTTTAAGCCTTGGAAATCAAGAAAATGGCCCTGAATATCTTAAACTTCTCTTCATTTTAGATGGGCTTATTTGAAATGAAAACTCTTGAATTCAGTCAAAATCACTATGAGCTCACAGTTAGCCAATATTCCTTACATTTAAACAGCGGTTGAGTTCTCTGTGTAACCTTATGAATATTCTAATTAATTACTGATGTCTTTGCATTTCAGAAATTTCAATGAACAAGAAAACTTTGGGTACAAAACAAAAGATTCTGTAATAGTTTCTGCAGCTAGACAAACATTGGGTGTGGAATTGGAGAAAGTCAACTTTGGGGGTTCTTTCCCTCAGACTAGATCCTCCCATCCATGATGTCCACAGAATCAAGGACTCTTCTGGATACTTCTTTCTCTGCCATTGCCTAGTCCTTCCTTTCCTTTAGGTGTGTTCCAGCTTCTAGAATCTAGACTTTCAGTCTTTTCTCAGATTTATAAAATGGCTTTTCCATTTTTATAAAAATTGACTAGTGTGTGAGACAAGTCTCTCACAAAATTACTTTGACTATCTCTAATTCAAAATATTATATAGGCTCTGTTCACAATGAGATCTAACTATGTGATTCAATAAACAAAAACCTGACAGTAGTGAAGACACCAAAGACAAATGAGGTGATCTTGCCTTCCATTTACATGTGCCATCTAGCTATTTAAATGTGGCTCATGGACTGTATAGATAGTGGTCTCTTAAATCTAATTTGCTCCTCTCCAAGGAAGACTGTCATCTTGACCTAGGTGATTGCCAGTTCTTAGCTTAGACTCATTGACTTGTTCCCCCCTCTCAAACAAAAGCACCATTAAAAAATATTGAATAATGTTGAAATCTGCTCATCCAAATGTGAATCTGTGAAACCTTGTTTATAGTTTTACTGTTTGGGATCCAGCTCCCAAGAAAACATGTCTACTAACACCAATAAAATATTGAGACAAGAAATTAATAATTCTTGCTCTGACTCCTTGCTGTATGGAGCAGTTGTTCCTGCCTCTCATTTCTCAGTACTTATTATTCAGTTTAAAAAAGATCCTCCTATTACTGATCCCCATGGATGAGAAAGTCATGTTCCACTGTTCTAGCCTGTTCCTTTTCTAAAAATCTATGTAAGAATCAGCTCTGAAGGGCTTTGGGACTTCAATTAGCATTTTAACAGTCCCACAGTATGCTTTTAGGAATGAGCTCTTTAAAGGGAAGAGATCAACTGACAGAACAGAAAGGCTCTTTTCATCAAAGGGGAAATTCTCCCAAGGCTCTAGGGAGTCCAGATAAGAACTAACTTCCCCCAAATTTTTGTCTTATTATCTATCTCGTTGCCCAAGAACCACATGTGTTCTTTGTGAGTTCAAAGCTTTTATTCCCCATACTTTTCATCAATGAAAAGTCAATGGTACTTTCACAAATTTTGAATTATCCAAAACATCCTAGATTTTATTGGAAGCCCAGTTATACATTCTTTCAAGAGGAGTCTGTGTAGCAAATGCAATATTTGGATAAGCCATGTGTAGTATATGGGGTGAATAAGATGGATGGGCATGGGATCATGTTTGGGGAAAAGGATGTGATTCTGTTGAAGCTGATGTATGTTTATGAGGGTTTGATTGCACTCACTTGAGAAATTCTGAAGGCATTTGGCCTCTAGCTAACAATTCATCATTCCCTTTCATCACTATCCTTACATGTGAATAATGGGCCTTCTTTGCACTCACCACAAAATATTTTTGAATGTTCTTTTTTGTCTTCTTTTGTGATATTTCCATCTATGCCTAATTAACACTCCAAGAACATGCACCTATATAACATAGCAGTGGGGATTATCTTCTTATCTCAGACTGGAGTTGGCATCTTTGGAAACTCTCTCTCTGCTGTTATGGCTTCACTTTGTTCAGCAGCCACAGGTCAAGACCAATGGAACCCCTTTTGGTCCAACTTATGTTGTCTAATACCACAGTGCTCCTCTCCCAGGGATGCCCACTAGCACTCTTCCATTTAGACAATGGATACTTCCTGGGAGATGCAGGTTGTAAAAGGTTGTTTTTACCTTCAACCAGTTGGCCGTGGTCATTCCATCTGCACCACCTGCCTCCTGAGTGCCTTCCAGGCCATCACCATCAGTCCCTGCCATTCTAGCTTGGTGAAACTCAAAGTCAGAATTCTGAAGTTCATCAGGCCATCATGTCTGCTCTGTTGGATATTCAACATGATTATAGAAATCAGTGTGCCAATGTATATAACAGAATTGAGGAGCATCAAAAGCAGCCATGGAGGTGGATTGGATCTCCTTTATTGTTCCAGGGAAAGGTCACTTGAAGAGCTTGCCATCTTCCCTTCTAGATATCTTGTTTGTAGGATGCATGGTCTTCACCAGTGGTTTTTCATGGTATTTTTATTGTACAGGAATCAGCAGAGAGTCCATCATATTCACAACACTTGCCTCTCTCCCAGGACATTTCCAGAGGTCAAGGCCACCCAAACCATCCTGGTGCTAGTGAGCATCTTGGTTATTGCTTACTGTATCAGTTGTGGCTTCACACTCTACAAAGTGTATATGGTTCAGTCTGGTCCCTGGTTAGTCATTGTGACTACATTCATTGCATTGTGTTTCCCAACCATCAAGCCCTTTTTGTGGATTCACAGAGACACTCAAACCTCCAAGTCCTGCTGTGCTCCCAGCAAAGTCCTTGTCTCTAGTCTTAGAAGAGCTGTCAGGGTTTGTGAGTCAATTTTTCCCTCTCTGAGCAAAATTCCTTAGTGAAGATTTCTGGGAAAGGTCCCAACTGAGCTGTCCCTGTCTCTGTAAAGAAAGTCAAAATGAATCAGGATCTACGGTTGCAGAAGATGTCAATTATTCCCAACCCTAAGTATGTGGGACAGAAGAACCTAAAGAAGTACTTACTAGGAGTAGAGGCCTTTATTATCTTCTACTGTTAGCTCTTCCCTGCCTGACCCCAAAGTCTCTAGCCAGCATCATCAGATGTTCCTTCTGCCCCAACAGTCTGCATTTCACTTATCTTTTCTCCATTTATTCCTCATATACTATCTCCCATCTTCATGCTTTTGCACTGGGGAAAGATTCCTCACTTCCTTATACTGTCTCTTTACCTGTATTCATAGGGTCTCTCTTCATTAATTTTTCATTTGTTTTTAATTGATGTTTTATTTTTCCAAATGCTTATCATGAAGGTTTTTTCAACATACAGCCATATGTATATGGCTATTTTTAATTTACAAAATTTCCTTCCATTGTCCCTTCCAACCCCCCCCCCCCCACTTCCCACATCAATGAGCAGTCAGCTTAGTAACACATTTGTGTTAAACATGATTACAGATTAGTCATTTTTGGTATGAGGAATTAAGATTAAAGAAAGAAATACATAAGAGATTTTTTGAAAGGTGAATGCTGTATTCATCAGATTAAAATTTTTTTGTTTTTTTTCCTCTAGACGGGGAAAATAGTATTGTCCATAGCTGGTCTAATGGGTTGTCCTAGTTCTCTGAACTGCTAAGAGAAGCTGCATCCATCAGGCCTGATCATGTAATTCTTTTCTTTCTTCTCTAGAGTCCGACCATTTATGGTTCCTTTTAGAACAATAATATTGCATGTTATTCATGTAATATAACTTGTTTAACCATTCCCTAATGGATGGGCATCCCCTCAACTTCCAACTCTTTGTCACTACAAAAAGAGCTGCTATGAATATTTGGAACATGTGGGATGTCTCCTATTTTTCATGTTTTCTTCAGTTTACAAGCCTAGTAATGGTATTGCTAAACTTGCTAGTGTTTTTAATAGGAATTTTTCAGCCACTATTGTGATAATCTTATGGTTTCTGTTGGGTTTTTTTATTGATATATTCAATTATGTTGAGTGTTTTTCTAATATTGAACCATCCCTGCCTACCTGCAATAAATCCTACCCGATTATGGTGTATTATTCTAGTAATAACTTGCTGTATACTCATTGCTAAAATTTTATTTAAGATTTTTGCATCAGTGTTCATTAGGGAGATTGGTCTAATGATTTTCTTTGTTTTGGTTCTTCCTGGTTTAGGTATCAACACCATGTTGATGTCATAAAAAAAATTGGCAGAACTCCTCCTATATTTAAAAATAGTTTATGTAGATTACGAATTAAATGTTCCTTAAATGTTTTGTAGGATTGATTTGTAAATGCATCTGGAAATTGGGGGGGGTTATTGATGATTTCATCAATTTCTTTTTCTGAAATGGGGTAATTTAAATATGTTATTTACTCCTCTGTTAATCTGGGAAGTTTGTATTCTGGTAAATATTCATCCATTTCATTCAGGTTACCAAATTTATTGGATTACAGTTTGACAAAGTAGCTCTGAATTATCTCTTTAATTTCCTCCTCATTGGTGGTTTGTCCACCCTTTCCATTTTTGATACTGGAAATTTGGTTATCTTCTTTCTTTTTTTAATCAGATTAACCAAAGGTTTATCTATTTTATTGACTTTTTCATACAATCAACTTAGTTTTATTTATTAGATCAATAGTTTTCTTGCTTTCAATTTTACTAATCTCTCCCTTGATTTTCACAATTTCTAATTTGGTATTTAATTGGGGATCGTTAATTTGTTCTTTTTCTAGCTTTTTAAGTTGTATAACTAATTCACTGATCTCCTCTTTCACTATTTTATTCATATAAACATTTAGAGATATAGTTTCCCCTCAAAACTGCCTTAACTGCATCCAGAAATTTTGATATGATGTCTCATTATTATCATTTTCTTGGATATAATTATTGATTATTTCTATGATTTGTTATTTGATTCATTCATTTAAAATGATTAGTTTTGGGCCTCTCTTTCTGTGACCCTTAATTGCATGTAATTTTTATTGCATCATGGTCTGAGAAGTATGCATTTTTTTATTTCTGCCTTTCTGCATTTGATTATAAGGCCAATTTTGGTATAGGTGCCATGTACTGCCGAGAAAAAAAGGTATATTCTTTTCTATCCCCTTTAAGTTTTCTCTAGAGGTCTATCATATCCAAGTTTTCTAAAATTTCATTCACCTTCTTAATTTCCTTATTGTTTATTTTGTTATTAGATTTATCTAGTTCTGAGAGAGAGATTATTATTGAAGTTTTGCTGTCTATGTCTCCTTGTAATTCACTCAACTTTTCCTCTAGGAATTTAGAGGCTATACTTCTAAGTGGATACATGTTTAATAATGATATAGTTTCATTACCTATGGTGTCTTTTAAGATGTGGTAGTTTCCTTCCTTATCCCTTTTAATGAAATTTATTTTTGCTTTTTTGTGTTATCTGAGATCAGGATGGCTAAGCCTGATTTTTTTTTACTTCAGCTAAAGCATAGTATATTTTGTTCCATCCTTGTACCTTTATCCTGTGTGTATCTCTCTGCTTCAAATTGTTTTTTGTAAACAACATATTGTAAGATTCTGGATCTTAATCCAATCTGCTATCTGCTTCCATTTTATAGGACAGTCCATCCATTCACATTTACAATTAAGATTATTAATTCTGTATTTCTCTCCATGTTCTCTTTCCCCATTTTTTCTCTTTCTTTGCCTCTTATTCCTCCTTAGCAAAGTTTTACTCCCTTTCCCCTTTAACTTTATTTTAAAATTTAATTTTCACTTAAACCTTTGTCTTCTCTTTTATCAGTCCCTTCTTCCCTTATCTTTCCCTCCCCCACCCCCTCTTCCCTGTAGAATAGAATAGAATTTATTTATTTATTTGTTTATTTATTTAATGTAATGGGCTTAAGTGACTTGCCCAAGGTCACACAGCTAGGTAATTATTAAGTGTCTGAGACACGATTTGAACTCAGGTCCTCCTGACTCCAGGGCTGGTGCTCTATCTATGTGCCACCTAGTTGCACCCTAGAATAGATTTTTAAACCCAAGTGGGAATGCATCTTATTCTCTCTCTGGGTTAAATCTATTGAATAGAATTTACTCAGTGTTCACACCCTCCCTTCTTTCCCTCTAAAATTATAAATCTTTGTGCCTCTTCACCTAATGCTATTTATCACGCAAGTACTATTAATCAGGCATCATCAGTCACAGTTTGATTAATTGATTTCTTGAAAAGCTCAAAGTGTTATCAAAGTACTATCACAGATTGATTGATTGATTAAATGATTGTTTGATAAGGAGCATTGCCTCAGAAACACTAAGTACCCCCCCTCTTCTGTCTTGTTGGAAGTAAATTTTTCAAGTCTTGAATTACATCAAATTATAATCATTTTTTACCTTACCCCCTTTTCAAGTACCCTCCAAGGACTCAACAATCCTTATGAGCCAAAGTATCATCCAAAGCCAAATCATTTCATGAACTATTTGTACCTATTTCCCCTAAGCATACTTTCTCCCCCCACCCTAGGATATTTAACTATCTGTCTTAACAAAGTAGGAATTAAGTCCACCCCTGATTTAATAACTAAAAGAATCCCAAAAGGCTCTAAAGGTCTCACTTAAGAACTTTACAATTGATTGCAAGCTATGAGAGACACAAACTTGGGACTGCCCACTTATGATGCCCTCAGAGAATGTGCTAAGCTTTGTGAGCACAGCAGAATTAGAGTAGGTCAAAGAAAGCTGAGACACTTAAGTTTAGAGTAAAAACACCTGCTTTTCATTAAGGCTTTTTTGTCTCAAACACAGTGATGTCATCTTGGACCTCTTCAATGGAGAGATAAGATCCAACCATAACCATATCCTCTAAGTTTGATCCTTTGGTTATCCTAAGAGAAGTACAATTCTCAGTAGTAATAAGTGTACATTCCTTTTAGGGTTGTATACAATTTGATTGTCTTGACTAATATTTGTTTTGTTTTGCCGATTCCCTTTTCATTTACCTTTTTTCTGAATCTCTTGAATCATGTATTTGGCAATTTAATTCTCTGGTCAGTTCTGGTCTTTTTGTCAGGAAATTTTGTAAATCTTCTATTTTGATGAACATTCATCTTTTCCCCTGACAATATATGCTGAATTTTGCAGGGCAGTAAATTCTGGGTTGTAATCCCAGGTCCTTTTCCTTTTTGCTGCTTGCAGAATTTTTGTTTTTATTTGAGAGTTCTGGGATTTGGCTATAACAGCCATTTGGAGTTTTTATCCTGGAGTCTCTTTCTGAAAGGTTCTATTTATTCTTTCAATGGCTAAATTGTCTTCTTGTTCTAGCAGATTTGAACATTTATTCCCTGATAATTTCCTGCATGATGTTTTCCAGGTTTTTTTAATATATATATATATATATATACACTTTCTGGTCATCCAATATTTCATAAATTATCTCTCCTGGATACATTTTCCAGGTTGTTTATTTTTCCTAAATGGTACTTTACATTTTCTTCAATGTCAGCCTTTTTATTTTGTTTAATGGAATCTTACAGTGTCATAGATTCATTGGATTCTATTTGTTCAATTCTAATTTTTAGAGTTTTATTTTCTTCAATTAGCTTTTGTGTTTCCTTTTCTAGTTGATTATTTTTACTTTTAACAGAGTTGGTTTCTTTGGTCAATTTTTCATAATTTTCCTACATGACTCTCATTTCTTTTTTCCATTTTTCTTCTTCCTCTCTTCTTTGGTTTCAAAGTTCTTTTTTAAGCTCTTCTATAAGCTTTTGGATTTGAGTCCAATTTATAGACTTTTTGAGACTTCCCCTGTGAGTAATTTTTCACTGATTTTCTTCCTCTGACATGAAATTATTATCATTTTATCTGCAAAGTAGTTTTCTACAGTGAGCATTCTTTTAGCTTCTTTGCTCATCTTTGCTATTTTAGATCTGCTCTAGGGTATGGAAGTATAGATTGAAGTTTTTTATGCTGGGACTGGAATCTTATCCCTGGCTTGTTGTTGGTCAGAATGTTGCCTCTATGGCTTTGGCCTTGCCTTTGCAGAGATTTATTTCCTGATTAATCTCCAGGTTCTGCCTATGCAGTGATTTGTTCCCAACCCAGTCCTATCTTTTGCCCCAGAGTTCCCAGGATTCAGACTTTGGTTGGGGTTGAAATCCTCCCAGCTGACTTCCTATCTAGGATCTCTGCTGTCATCGAGCTGTTGGGACCTGGACTGTGCCGTAGCTTAAAGTCTCCTCTCTAGTCTTACTTGGCTTTTCCCCCAAAGAGAAAGAGCTACATTGTATATACTCCATATCTACCACTGAAAACTTCTTTGTATCTCCTTTTTTTCTTGGTTGGGATCTGTAGTTTGAATGTCAGTTCAGAGACTTCATTTATCTTTGGTTGGGAAAAGCTCCAGGAGCATGTTAGCTTCACACTGCCATTTTGGCTCTGCCCCAGAAGTTTGGGTCTCTTTTCTTTTAGATGAAATTTAGATATATTCAATATTTTCATTTGCTTAGACATTCCTCCTATATATAAACTACCTTGTATTTAATTGCTTCAGGTTTACTTGTATTTATTTGTTTTATGTTTATGCTGCAGGAATTTATACAAGTCCTTACTGTTTCCTCATTACAACATAAGCTCTTTGAGTTCAAGGAAAGTTTGGGTCTTCATACTTGTAACCCCAGCTCCTAGTCAAGAGTATGACACATAGTAGTTACTGAATACATATTGATTGATTGGTTGTCCTGAAATGAGTAAGTTGTCTTTTTTAGACCTTCCTCTTCACAGCTATTTTTTTGCCCCAATGATATATGGTAGATCAGATCTGTATGACAATGAGAAGTGTCCTTTACTGAAAAGAACTCTAGATTTGGAAGGAGAAGCTCTGGGAGTTCAAACATTCTCTAATTAAGATTCAGTATAATGTCAAAATATATATAT
Source organism: Macrotis lagotis (assembly GCF_037893015.1). Taxonomy (NCBI): domain Eukaryota; kingdom Metazoa; phylum Chordata; class Mammalia; order Peramelemorphia; family Peramelidae; genus Macrotis; species Macrotis lagotis. Next base: position 932,346,706 of record NC_133658.1, on the reverse strand, counting down.
ATATATATATATAGCATCTCTTTTCATAGTGGTGAAGAATTGGAAATTCAGGGGATGTCCATTAAGTAGGGAATGGCTGAACAAGTTATAGTATAGGAATGTTTTGTAGCACTAGTGTTCTATATGAAGTCATGACTGACTGAACTTTAGAAAAGCATGGAAAGAATTACCTGAAATGATGCTGAGCAAAGGGAGTAGAACCAAGAGAACATTGTACACATTAACAATATTTTGAGTTGATCGATTATGATGGACACAGCTCCTCTCAGCAGTTCAGAGATGAATGACAATCCCAGAAGAACTGTTATAAACAATACCATTCATACCCAAAGGAAAAAAGAAATCCAGAACCTGAATATATATATATATATATATATATATATATATATATATATATATATATACTAGATTCACTTTTTAAAATCTTCTCTTATGTTTTTCCTTCCTTTCTCATGGTTTTCTTTTTTTCCCCTTAGTCCAAATTCTTCTTGCACAAAATGACTAGTATGTAAATATGTTTAACACAAGTGCACATGTACAACTTTTACCACACTGTTCACTTTCAGGGGTGGGGGTGGGAATGGGAGGGTAATAGAAAAATGTGCACCTCATGAATTTGCAAATGGATGAATGTTGGAAAACTAACATAGTTTATGACTGGAAAAATAAAATAAAATATCCAAAAATGAACTCTGTGAGGTAAGCATCAGTTGACTGATGGAATCACAATTTCTGAGAAACTATGCCACCAAGATTCTGTTACAGTTGGTCCTCATACTGATCAGCTAACCCAGGGGTGCTTGTGATCTGGAGCAGAGGCAACAATAGGCACTTTATGACTTAACTAGAAAATGCCTTGAACCATTCCCAAAATGAAAAGAGGCAACTCTCCACCTTGGCTAAAAAGGAAACCACATACAGTTTCCTTTCTTCAAAGCAAAAGAAACATTTATGAACCTGTTAGGACAAGCAGCACAGAATTTTCTTCATTGCAGTTGTTTCTTTTTGTTGTTGTTGTTTTTGCAAAGGCAGTGGGGTTAAGTGACTTGCCCTGAGTCTCACAGCTAGGTAATTATTAAGTGTCTGAGGTTGGATTTGAACTCAGGACCTCCTGACTCCAGGGCCAGTACTCTATCCACTGTGCCACCCAACTGCCCAAAAAGGAAGAGTTTTGATAAAAATATAATGATTTTGGTTTTGTACAAGTTCAGTTTGAACGTCTACTGAAAATTCAGTTTGAGATGTGCAATGGGCATTTTGAGGCATGAGAACGAATTTCAGGAGAAAAGTTATATTTGGATAAATATATTTGAGAATCAGCAGCATAGAGATAGTTGTTGAGTCTGCTAGGAGGGAACTCAGACACACACCAATGTGATGCATAAGCTGGTTCGTTTATTGATCACAGGATACATACTTTTATACTCTTCATTTACGTAACCACTTACATAAGCGTTTTAGCAAGCACTTTTTCACATGCATTTCCTTGTGTTTGTCTTAGGTGAAGGTTTTGAGAACCAAACAGTGTTTTGAGAACCAAAGTGCAGAATGTTTTGAGAACAGTGCAGAAGGTATTTTCTCAGAATGTGCTTTCTTATCTGAGCCCTGGAGTACATCTTGTTAGCTCAGACATGTAGCTACTCCCTTATCTAAGCTCTGAAGTACATCTTACTTGTTAAGGCACATAACTGTTTCTGTGTTAACCCTTCATAACCTTTGGCCTGAAGCACATATGATATCACAGAGAGTAATTAAATATACAGGAGTTGATTAGATAACAAAGAATAATGGTATAGAGAGATGAGAAGAGGTCCCAGGATGGAGGATTTCAAGGTTGTCCTGGAGCCAACTCAAACTAGCTTATAAGTATTGATTATAAATCTTCAGCAAGACCTTTTATACCCCAGAAATAAACAAATGCTACATAACTCTATTTGATTTATTATGTTGCTGACTCTTTAGAGGAGAATGTAATAAAAAAAAAAGGTTAAAATTATAAAATGAAATAGGAAGTATGCTTTTGAACCATTTTTTCAGGAGCCTTGTTAAACACTTACCAGTACTGTCCTTCTATCAATGTGTGACCCAGATGAAGATTCAGGAAAGGAGTCTAAAATGAGTGGGCAGACATGTAGGAAGAGAAAGAGAGAGTGTCCCCAAGAACATGGAAAAGGAAGGGAGAATCAAAGAGAATATAATTTAGTGCTGAACATTGCAGAAATAACAAACAATATGAGGACTGAAAAAGACCATTATAGTGAAGAAGTCATTAATAATGTTGGAGAGAGGAATGATGTGATTGAAAACCAGATTGTAGCAATAAAAAAATGAAAGAAAGGAAAGTATTATTGATGGCTTCTTCAAAGAAATTAGCCACAAAAGGCATGAGTCTTATGGGATGATAACTAGCAGGGAAAGTTCAGTGAAACTGTCCTTTTTCTTTGACTGATAAAGAATGGGATAAATGTCAAAGCTTCTGCCTCTATGCCAGTTAACACAATTTTTCCTCAAAATTGCTTAAACTCTTCCTCAAGATTTGGTTGCCCCAGGGACCTAAAGGCTTTTGCTACTGATATTACTTCCTGGTTACTAGAATAAAAAAGTCCTCACTCAGATTATTGGTTGATGTATGAAAATAGATAACAAGGGAGTATGCTCAGCAGAATTAATTCAAGGAGTCCTCAATTGCTTTCTTTCTTGAATAGCATCTTTTTTTTAGGTTTTTGCAAGGCAAACGGGGCTAAGTACCTTGCCCAAGGCCACACAGCTAGGTAATTATTAAGTGTCTGAGACCAGATTTGAACCCAGGTACTCCTGTCTCCAGGGCCAGTGCTTTATCCACTACTCCACCTAGCCGCCCCGAATAGCATCTTTCAATTATGGAAAGTCAGTTTCCCTCTGCTCCTTATTTAATTTCATTTTGCACAATTATTAAACCTAAAGTATCAGACAATAGAACTCAATCAGGGTCTGCCCTTACCAATTGATGGAGTCAGCAGAATTGCAACTTGATGTAATGGTAGAAGTGGAAAATGGATGGCTTAGAGCAGAGTGAGCCAGCACTGGTCTTTATGTTTCTGGTCATCATTTTGGTGATGCGTAAAGAGATGGTGGATGATTTCTGTAAATTTTTCTCCACTCTTGAGATATTACAGATTAAATTCCCTTGAAGCTGTCCTTCAGGAGACTCATTGTATAAATGGCAAAAGGCCCAAGAGTCTCCAGTCACATGAGGAACTCTGACTTCTCTTCTCAGGCTACTCCTCCCAGAACCTCCATGCTAACCATTCACCCAGACAAACTATGTCTTCGGTTCCCTGTGGTGTCTGCTCTTCTTCCAGTATTCTGTAAATTCTACCAGATGTCAATGGCTTTCTCACCCTTTCCCACTCAGCCAGGACTTTTGAGTTTCCCATTATGAGTTTTCCTCTCCCATTAGAGGGCATATTTCTTGAGGGTTAGTATTTCTTTCTGATTATCTTTAAATTCCCAGCATTTGGCAGAGTGTTAGGGTATAGTAAACATTCGATAGTTATTTGACAATACCAATTGTGAAATAATTTTATGCCTATTTCCTTTTGTGTTCTGGAAATGCACAGGCATCTGTGAAATGTGAATACTTCCTATCCTGCAGGTCACTGAGCTGGGTAGGCACTGAAGTGGTCTGTAAGTGTTGCTCTGCATTTTAGCATATCTGTTGTATATATTGTTTTAGCATGTATCTTGCCTATATTGCTTCCAGATCTTCTTATTTTTCTTCATGTGTTAATCTAAGGTGATTTCCTGGGCTGTTCCTGTTTAAATTTTTCACTTTTACTATTATACGACATAGTGTAGTTTCCAACTGATTTTGAAAATTCCCATATGAAACGCTAAATTGATATCCTATAAATTAGAGATATTAATATAATGGAGTGTAATAAACTCCATTTAAGTTAAAAAATTAAACTCAGAGCTGCATTTATAAAAGCAAAATAAATAAACAACTGGAAAATTTGATTTTTGAAAACAGAAAAGAAAACCAAATCACTAGTATCAAAAATAAGATGGAATATTCTACTAATGAAGGTCAAATTAAAGCACTTATGAGGTTTTTTGCCCAATTATATCACAATAAATTTAATGATTTAAGTGAAATAAAAGAATAATTATGTTATAAATGGCTCGAGAATACTTAATCCAGAGTGATTAAAATATTTATTAAGATATCTTAACAAAATGGCACACCTCTCTTATGGTGGAAGAGAGAGGCAGGGAAATCCCAAAATTCAAACTCTTTTATGCACTTTGAAAGGCTTTGTTCCTGCCCCTTTGTGCCAACCATAGGCTGGGGTCACAAATCTAATGGATACATTGGTTCCTTTACATTCCCCCCACCCCACCCCCCTGCTCATTATACTACTGTGCAAGAACAGCTAGAGCTCCTTGAGCATGTGCTAAGGACAAGGTCAAGACTCTAGGTTAAGTGAAAAGCAGGTGGGTTTTTTTAGGGTTTTTTGCAAGGCAATGGGGTTAAGTGGTTTGCCCAAGGTCACACAGCTAGGTAATTATTAAGTGTCTGAGGTCGCATTTGAACTCAGGTACTCCTGACTTCAGGGGCGGTGCTCTATCCACTTCTCCACCTAGCCGTCCCAAAAGCAGGTGTTTTTTGATTAGTTTTTGATCAGATTGAGGTTACCTGCCCCTAAAACAGATAATATAATGTAATATAAATTTACAATCCTCCCTTCACATTCTTGTGGAACCTAACACCCACATTTTCCTCATAATTTCCCCCTTTATAATAAGAACTTGGGGTTCTACACATTATTAGCGATTTCGTGCTTGAATAATCACAATCCCTTGTTATTGACATAACAACTGACTTTTCTTCTATCAAGATTTTTACTTCCTCATTCTGAGAGACATGAACTTGTCCTATTTTTGAGGTTTGGTGGGACCACATGTCAGCTTTCTGATTATCTTTTACTATTTGCCTATTGATAGATTCAATTTACCACAAACTCCTCCTTCTCTAATCAACAGATTTGTTTGCATGGCTTAGCCAGCCAGCAAGTCCAAGGCCCTAGTTATTTGATTGGTAATTGTTTCTACTACAGCTTAGAATCTAATTAGAATATAAATTGGGGTTCCATAGCCCCAACTCCCATCCTGTGCCCAGGTAGGAGGCCCTTAAGTCTAGATAACATCTCCCTGACCGACTCTTTGGACAAATGGGTGTAGGCAGTAGTCCCACAAATCCAATAATGTCCCCTTAGTGCTAGTTGGTCTTCCAGGAATACAGTTTTCTGTTTTCCAGCAAATTGATAATACTGCTCATCCTTAACTTCCAAGGGATCCACTTAAATAAACCATATAATCATCATGATAATAGGTACATTTCCAAAGTTACTATACCTCCTTCCACTGGCAAGTTTTTATACCATTTTCTTTAGATAGGTCTTCCTGCTCCGAAATTGATCAAAATAAATCCCTGATTTTGTGCCATTGGACCAGCCCCAAGAATAACTAATATTTATCTAGTGATGTTCCTTGAATTATTTTTCTTGCAAATGGCCATTTAAACACTTTCCTTGCAAGTTCACAAATTAGATTAGCAAAAGAGGAAATAGAATAAATTCCCCTATTTTAGAAAAAGTAGGGGCAGCTAGGTGGCACAGTGAATAGAGCACTGGCACTGGAGTCAGGAGTACCTGAGTTCAAATCTGACCTCAGACACTTAATAACTACCTAGCTGTGTGACCTTGGGCAAGCCATTTAACCCCATTGTCTTGCAAAAAAAAACTAATAATAAGAAGAAGAAATAAGAAAAAGTAGTTGAACAGATCATAAATGATATTCCTAAGAAAAAATCAACAGGACCAAATGCATTTACTTGTGAATTGTTTCAAATATTTAAAGATTCATTAATTTCAATGGTGAAAAAATTCATTGAAATAATAGGTAAAGAATCAATCCTATGATACTCCTTTAATGAAAAAAAAATAATGGTACTGATATCCAAACCAGGAAAAGTAAAATCAGAGAAAGAAAATTATAACTAATTTCAGTTATGAATATGAGGGTAGTAGTGGTGGTGGTGGTGGTGGTATTGTGACATATCAATAAAAAGATTTTTGGATCATACTACCTACTTGGGGTAACTAAGTAACTCAATGTTTAGAGAACTGGGTTTGGAATCAGACTCATTTTCATGAATTCAAATCAGCACTTATTAGCTGGCCTTGGCCAAGTTTGCCTCAGTCCCCCATCTGAAAAGGGCACTGCAGAAGGATAAGGAAAACCACTCTATTATCTTTGTTAAGGAAACCTCAAATGAGATCACAAATCCTGCACAAACTCCACAACAAAATGTGGTCTTTCAAAAACAGAATTTGGTTCCTGCAGTGTCCCAGAGTGAGCGTAGTTTCTCACTCTGATTCTTTTACTCTTCCCAGTCATGGCCATACCCCCACAAATGGAAAACATTATTTTAAAAGAAAATACATTTCTTTCTGAGACTACTTAACTCATATGAAAATTGAATATAGAGCTAAAAAGAAATATGGAAGGTGAAGGAGAGTGAATAATTTATAACAATAATGAGAGAGACAGGGTAGAAGTTTTCCCATTGTAGACCATGATATACAGTTTTCTGTCTATTTTCTCTTAATAGATCCTTCAAAGAGGCAAAAGTCCTATTGTGACATGTTGCAGGCTGAGGTAAAACATCTAGAAGTACAAGGAGAAGAAATGGGAATCCTTTTGAAACTCTAAGTCATAAATATCCAATGTAATTCCATATTTCAACACTCTAGAAGTTTATTAAAGAAGCCTGGACCTCTCATTTTAATTCTTTAGTTCATTTTTTTCCCTAAAATGGAGTTCATTTAGAATTCAGTTTCCTCCAATGATCAATGTTGGAAGGGATGTAGGAAATCTGGGATACTAATACATTGTTTGTGGAGCTGAGAACTCATCCAACCTTTCTGGAGAGAAATTTGGAACTATGTCCAAAGGGCAATATAAATGTGCATAGCCTTTGAACCAGCAATACCACTACTGGGCCTATGCCCTAAAGAGATTATGAAAAAAGGTAAAAACATCACTTGTACAAAAATATTCATATCAGCCCTGTTTGTCGTGGCAAAAAATTGGAAATTAAGTGAATGTCCTTCAATTGGGGAATGGCTTAATAAACTGTGGTCATGGAACACTATTGTTCTATTAGAAACCAGGAGAGATGGGAATTCAGGGAAGCCTGGAAGGATTTGCATGAACTGATGCTGAGTGAGATGAGCAGAACCAGAAAAACACTGTACACCCTAACAGCAACATGGGGATGATGATCAACCTTGATGGACTTGCTCATTCCATCAGTGAAACAACCAGGGACAAATTTGGGCTATCTGCAATGGAGAATGTCATCTGTATCCAGAGAAAGAATTGTGGGATTTGAACAAAGACCAAAGACTATTACCTTCAAATTAGAAAAAAACCCATTATCTTATTATGTAGTTTTACTATCTCATACTTTATTTTTCTTCCTTAAGGATATGATTTCTCTGTCATCACATTCAACTGAAATCAATGTATAACATGGAACCAATGTAAAGACTAACAGAATGCCTTCTGTGGGGGGTGGGGGGAGGGAAGCAAGAATGGGGGGCAAATTGTAAAACTCAAAATAAATAAAATCTTTCAAAAAAGAATTCAATTTCCTCAATGGTTAAGCTGGGCAATTTCTATTTTTTGCAAATAGTAATCCATTTAACATAGATTATGAGATTATAGGCATACAACTGGGCATATTAGCTCCTAATTATTGCTTTAATTTGCTCTTTAGTCTTTTGAGTTTTGATACTGTTAATTTGGTTTTCTTTCTTTTTTGTTTATCAATGAACCATAAACCAGCTCTTAGTTTTATTAGTGATTTTCTCATTTTTCAGTTTTATTGATCTCACCTTTGATTTTCAGGATTTCCAATTTCCTATTTAATTGGGGATTTTTAACTTGCTCTTTTTCCAGATGTTTCATTGATGTGCTTAATTCATTGATTTGCTCTTTCTCTATTTTCTGGATGAAGCATTTAGAGAAACACATTTTCCCCATGTGTACTGTTTTGGTTGCATCCCATAAATTTTGGTGTGTTCTCTGATAATTGCCATTCTCTTTGATGAAATGATTTATGGTTACTACATACATACACACATACATACATACATACATGATTTACTCCTTAAATGACTCATTCTTTAGCATTAAAGGAATAAATTTCTACTCATTTTTGAATGTCTCTTTCCTTGGCACCTTCTTAAATGTCATTTATGTTATGTCATGATCAAAAAAGGATTATTTACTATTTCTGCCTTTGTACCTTTGATTGTGAGTGGTTTTGTGCCCTAACACTTGGATAGTTATGCAGGTGCCATATACTCTTGAGAAGGCATATTCCTTTCTATCCCCCATTTAATTATTTTCCAAAGTCTATCGTATCTAGTTTTTCTAACATTTTATTCACTCCCTTAACTTCTTTCTTGTATATTTTGCTGAACCACATTTGCTGGGCCTCAGTTGCTTATTTTTCTGAGGTGAAAGGCTTCCTGATGCCTAACCTGGACACCACCTACATTTGGCCATGCTCCCTGCTTACCTGACTGAGGGAGACCTTAACTAGAGCCCTTCTAAGATATCACCCTGTCCTTTCGTGAGTTCTGTCACTACAGCATTCATTTTGAGGTTATATTTAAAGTTGCTTCAATGGCAGAGAGACATCAGGCAACTTCCAACCTTTTTGCCAGCATCTCATGACATTTAATGGGAAGAAATACATTATAATGTCAGAAAGTAGGAAGGAATCAGTTTATGGCTGTCTATAAATACAAAAGAGACAATTTTTCATTTTTTCATCTCGTTAACAGGTAAGAACTATACTTATTTGAATAAGGGAATAATAATATTACTAATGTCTGAGATGTGTAACGAGGTTAAATGCGATCCAATTTTTAAACTAGGAAAAACTAGCAACTCATTTTTGTCTTATGAATTTGTCCATCTGCACCTACTATATATCCCATTCATGTAATAGCATGTTATTTATCTTCTTGCTAAACTTCAGACTTAGCAACTCTTTCCAGTCTCTTATCTCATATCAAAGAATCCCCCAAATATCTCTGGGTCTTCTTCAGAAGTTGAAAGTCTCTTCTGCTGTTCACTGTGATCTTTTGACTCTTTTCACCAGTATGTTTTTCTACAAGCTTCGTGAAATATCAAGTTGTACAAGTCATGTGCCCTAATCCATTGGTTAAAGTGTTTTTCTTCTATCCTAACAGAATGGAGTAATTAGAATCAAAGCTAAACCCTCCATTGATGCAGGTTGAATTTTGGAATACCAAAACTTTCAAACATCCATCATCTTACTGACACCAACTACATCTTCTGGGCATTCTAAAGTGATTTTGATATATCCCAAGTCTGCATAGTTCTCTCACATATTCCTTAAACACCAAAATCTTCAAATGTTTCCTATATAATGAGTGCAACACAACAATAATTTGTGTACTACTTTCTAGGACAGTAATGCAGCGTACATTCTCAATTTTCAGAATCATCTTTCACAAAGGTCTTTTAAAAATAGAGGACCTCAAGAGTAAGTTAGTTCTGTCCCCTTACTTGTACCATGGGGAGTCACTTGGTGACTCAATGGGATCTCTAGTGATTTTGTCCTCCATCATTTTCCAAGGAATACTTTGATTTTTACCAAGAGGAGATGCAGGAAATTGAGATCAGTCATACCTCTCTATTTTCCTCAGAGAGTCAGAATATAAGTAAAGAATTAGATCTCTGTTCTCTTAACTGTTATTAGTGTAAGAGATATGAATTTGTGCAATCTTATTACCGAGGCTTTTTTCATTATTGGGAAGAATGGGTTGCCAAAGCTCCTAATACACATTCCACTATGATCACATAATGACATAGCAAGAGAGTCTCTGCCAGAAAGATTTCTAGAGTTTACTCAAGGGGAAACTCCTATAAATCTCTAATGTTGGAGCAAGCACCAACTTTTGGAGGGGACTTTCTTTAGACTAGATCTTCCCTTCCATTATGCCTAAAGAACCAAGGACTCTCCTTGGCAGTCCCTTCTTTGCCATAGCCCAGTCCTTCCTTTGTTATATGCTTGCTCCAACTTATAGAATCTACACATTCAATCTCTTCTGAGATTCTTGGAAGACTTTTCCCTATTAATGAAAATTGACTAGAGTGAAGGATAGTCTCTAAAAAACGGCTTAAACTGACTCGATTCAAACCATTATACTGGCCCTGTTCCTACTGAGGTCTAATGATGTGATTTAATAAAAAAAAAACAACAAAAATTGAAGATAATCAAGACACCAAAAAACTATGAGGTGATCTTGACTCCCTTTTACACATGTATAGCCAGATTGATTTTCTATCATTTTAAATGTAACTCATGGGAAGCATAAATAGTTGTTCCTAAGATCTACCTTACTCCTTTTGAAGGAAGATTGTCGTATTGACCTAGATGATTGCCAGGACTTAGTTTAGACTCATAGATCTACTCCCTTCTACCAACAAAAGCTTCATTAAAAATATTGAATAGTGAGTAAATCTGTTAATGTAATGTGATGAAAGCTAATACATTTTTGAGATATTAATAATCCTTACCCTGACTTCTTTCTGCATGGTACAGTTTAAGTTCTTGAGTTCTTGTCTCTCATTTATCACTGCTTATTTTGCAATTTTTAAAATTTAAAATCACTTATCCCCATTAATGAGAAGGTTATGTACTATTAGTTCCTGCCTGATCCTTATCTAACAATCAGTTTCAGCTCTGATGGGCTCTGTACTTCAGCTAGAATGCCAATAACCATACATTATGTATGAAGGAATGAGCTCTTTAAATGGAAGAGAAGTAAGGTCTCAGCAGAAAGATGAGAGAGGCTTTATTTTTAACAAAGGAAAAATTCTCTAAAAGCTCCAGGGAGTTTAGATAGAAACGAGCACAAAGTTTTTGTACTATTCTCTATCTCATTAACCATGAACCACATACTCCCTTTATGAATTCAAAGCTTTGACTCCAAATTATTTTCACCAATGAAGAGTCAATTGCCCCTCCACAAACATTGAATCATCCAAAGCCCAATTATACATTATGTCACAACCAGGAGTCAGTGTGGCATATGGAATTTTTGGTTAGCCTATGCATGATATTTGGGGAGAATAAGATGTACGTATGTATATGTATGTATGTATGTATGTATGTATGTGTAGGGGACTGTGTGGTTCAGGAAAAGGGTCTGCTTCTATGTGCGCCCATGTTTGTACATGACGGTGAGATAAGAATTCACCAGGGAAATTCTGAGGGCATTTGGCCACCAGCTGCCAACTCATAATAAGCTTCACCACTATTATCACAGGTAGATTATGGGTCTTTATTGTACTCACCATGAAAGAGTTTTGAATGTTCTTTCTTGTCTTCTTTCTTGATATCTGCAGTTATGCCAAATTAATACTCCAAGAGTATGTATGTATATAACATAGTAGTGGGGATTGTCTTCTTTTCTCAGACTGGAGTTGGGTTACTAGTTAACTACTTCTTTCCCTGCTTTTATGCCTTGACTTTGTATGGAAGTAAGAAGTCAAGGCCAATGGAATCCATTCTGGTTCAACTTACATTGGCTAATATCATAATGCTCCTTTCCCAGGGATGCCCACTAGCTATCTCATTTACAGAAAGGATAGATCCTGGGAAAAGCAGGTTGTAAAATAGTATTTTAACTTCATCAAGTAGGTCAGGACCTTTCCATCTGTACCACCTGCCTCCTCAGTGCCAGGCCATCACCATCAGTCCCAGGGACTCTAGTTTGGACAAATTCAAAGACAGAGTTCCAAAGTTCATCAGAGCATCAAGTCTTTTCAGTTGGTTATTCAACATGATTATAGAAATGATTGCCACAATATATATCACAGCATTGGGGAGCAATAACAACAGTGACAGAGGAGGATTGGATCTCCTTTACTGCTACAGGATAAAGCTCTTAAGGGAACTTTCCATCATGCCCGCCATTTGTGACATCTTGTTTGTAGGATGCATGGTCTTCACCAGTGGTTACATGGTATTTTTACTATACAGATATCATCAGAATGTCCAACACATTCACAACACTTGCCTCTCTCTGAGGATATTTCCAGAGGTCAAGGCCATCCAAACCATCTTGCTGCTGGTGAGCATCTTTGTTACTGCTTATTCTATCAGTTGTGGCCTCACACTCTATAAAGTAAGTATATGTGATTCAATTTGGTCCCTGGTTAGTCATTGTGACTATAATCATCTCATTGTGTTTTCCAGCCATCCACCCCATTTTGTTAATTCACAGGAACACTCATACTTCCAGATCCTGCTGTGCCCCCTGACAGAGGCCATGTCTCTTGCTGACTGGATTTGTGAGTCATTTTTTCTTCTCTGAGCAAGATTTCTTAGTGAAGATTTCTCGGAAAGCCTTGATTGACTTGTCCAAGTTTGTGTTCACTTTTTCCATCACAGATAATGCAAAGAGTCAAATGCTCAGTAGAGGAATTTCTATTTATTCCTGAAAGTGATATAGGACCTCTGTAATTGATAGAATGGAATGGGGGGAGGGCCATCATACTTATCTATCCATTGCATCCTCTGTCACCCCCTTTTCTTTTTGCCTTAAATCTTTGCCAACATCAGGGTCTTTTCCAGTGAGTTATATCTTAATATTGGCCAAAGTATTTAAGATTCTATTTTAGTATTTCACCTTACAGTGAATAGTGTGAATTAATTTTTTTAAGCATTCACTTTATTTGATCTCTATTCTCCAAGGAACTCTTCATTGTCTTCAGTAGGATCACAGTTCAAAAGCAGTAATTATATATGCAGCTAAGCTTTTCTTACAATCCAACTCAGAACAATATATTGCTACTGGAAAAAACACAGCTTTGGCTAGGTGGATCATTGTTGGCAAGGCAATGTCTTTACTTTTTAGTCTGCTGCCCAGATTTTCCAAGACTTACCTTCCAAGGAGCAAAATACTTTTAATATTATGGATGAAGGTACTATTTTCAGTGACCCTTGAACCCAAGAATATAAAGCCTGATATTGCTTCCATTTATTCTTCTGTATGCCAGGAAGTGATGGAACCAGTTGCCAAGATCTTAGGTTGGGGGGGGGTGTTAAGCTTCAAATAAACTTTACAGTCTCCTCTTTCATACTTCTCAAGAGGTTTCTTAAAACATGACCAGGTGAATTTCAGAAAAAATTTGGAAAGACTTACATATACTAGTGCTGAGCTAAGTGACAAGAACCAGGAGAACACTAACAGCAACCTTGTGTGATGATTTACTCTGATAGATTTAGGTCTTCTCAACAATACAGTGAAGAAAGACAATTCCAAAAGACTTATGATAGAAAATGCCATCCTCATCCAGAGAAAAAAAGAAATATTGCATCTGAATGCAGACCAAAGCAACTATTTTCATGTTTTTTCAAAGTGATTTTATGGGGTTTTTCCCTGTCTCCTGATTTGTTCCCTTTTCTTCTGATTTTCCTTTCACAGTATGACTGCTATATAATGTGTTAAAACATGATTATACATATGTAACCTATATCATATTAGTTACTGTCATAGGGAGGGAGGTACAAAAATGTAGAACCCAAAATCATACCAAAAAGTCAGTGCAGAGGGGTAGCTAGGTAGTGTAATGACTTCAGACACTTAATAATTACCTAGCTGTGTGACCTTGGACAAGTCACTTAGCCCTATTGCCTTGCAAAAACCAAAAGAAAAATCAAGTAGAAAACCATCTTAAAATGTATTTGGAAATAAAAATAAATAAAAAGAGAGGCTGTGCAACTCAAAATCATGTCAAAAAACTGATGTAGAAAACTATCTTAGCATGTATTTGGAAAAAATAAAAGTAAATAAAAAGAGAGTTTCTTAGCTCCTCTTCACTTTCTGCCTATTAAAGTTGCATCTTATGCAATTCTGAGATGGTTGATATTTCTCCTGGGAACCTTAATTCCATCTTTTGATTCACCCAGTCTGGCATTTCAAATTATTTATTCTGATATAAGTACAATAAATAAAGTGACAATATATAGTCTTGCCATACTCCTTTTCCAGCCTTAAACCAATCAGCTGTTCCATGTATAGTCCTGTTGCTACTTGACCAGGATACAAATTCCTCAGGAAAGAAGGAAGATGATTGGGTCCTTCCATCTTTTCAAGGTTTTAGCGGAGTCAGTGAAGCAGAACTAGATTTCTTCTCAGGAACTCCCTTGCTTTCTTCATACTCCGGCAAATGCTGGCAATTTGCTTTCCAGTTCTTCTACCCGTTCTGAAGTCAGCTTGCTCTTCTGGTAATTCTCAGCACTGAAGCCTAGCTTGCAGAATCTTAAGCATAATCTTTTTGGCATGTGAAATAAGTGCAATTGCTTGGCAATTTGAACATTCTTTGACATTGCCCTTTTTTTTGCCCAAGACCACACAGCTAGGTAATTATGTAGTGTCTGAGTTCAGATTTGAACTCAGATCCTCCTGACTCCAGGGCCAGTGCTCTATCCACTGCGCCACCTAGCTGCCCCAGCATTGCCCTTCTTTAAGAGTGGTACCTACACTTATCTATTCTAATCCAATGGCCATGCTGTGTTTT